>NC_051140.1:0-300000 GCF_014839805.1 Manduca sexta
GGATTTTTCACAGCCAATTTTGTGTCACAAGGTCAGTTTTAGAAAATAATTCAGTGAAAAAATTACGTAATTCGTGGATGGCACTATGCCGAAGGTGCAACTTGTAGAAAATAATCAGAGTAAATATAATTTCGGCAATAAACTAACTCTACCGATTATTGTGATTTTTGAGTGATCAAGTACTGGAACTTTTACTTTACTAATATATAAAAATTTAGTATCAGTAATTTAATTTGTCTTAATTTAACACATTTAATCTCAATATCCCTCCATTTAACTCGGGTCAATGACAATTAACCGTGACAAAGAAAATAGTGAAAACTACGGGAACTATTTATAATTCATAATTCTGCAATTAACAAGTGAAACTATAATTATAATTATCAATAATCAATTTAACGGAGGGAACAATAATACAGTGAACACCACATCACCTCGAAACATCACAGTGAAAATTTTACTTAATAGTGAAAAGTGAAAAAGTGAAAAACAATTGTCAAATTACTTACTGCCGGGGACTTACCTTGGCATAACAACGACCTGCCTGGACGACGCGGGCACCCCGCCCGCTCGCCCCCTGCTTCACACCGCGCACACCCTTCAACGTGCACATCCTGCGACAACTTACGGTGCGCTCTTTCACGAATGGAACGACCGCTGAACTAAGGTGCGACAAAATACGATACCTCTTTTGATCTACAATTACGAACAATAATAACATTAATACTTATTTTAATATTATAACTGTAAAGATTAACCAGAAAAGGGTGACATCACATTAACATTTAATTTAATTTAATTTATTCTGTTAATTTCATAAGGATTTTCAAATATTTTCTGTCTGTGTTTGTGTATTTTGAATAATTTTAATTTCTTGTGTATACTCGCTAACTAATCTCAGCTTTAACTTTAAATTTTTTTTTTTTCTAACTATTATTAAATTTATTAAATATAAAATTGAACCCGGCAAAGTGCCAGGCTCGCTAACCACCGAACCATCGCGACCGTGCCTACGTGACCGCGCGGTGGTTCACTAGATACTTAGCGAGCTTCAACATAACGCGCGCGCGTTAACCTAAACGTGGGTAAACACGTTTACGTTTCGCGCGCGTTTATCACCTCAGTTTAATTCTTAGATTTTTATTTCTTTATTACCTTACAAACTTGTATTTGCTGTTTGCATTACACTTTACCAAACAAACTTACAAATACACTTTACATTTGACAAAACCAACATAGATAACTTATGCGGTCTCCATAATAAATTACAAACAAAGTTAGTAAGTGCGGGGCACGTTTGTGTGTACCCACACCCCTGACACCCGCTCATAAACCTTCACACCCCCCCGGTCTATCTCCGCTCCCACTGGGCCTAGAACCCCCGTGTTTGGGCTCAGTGGAGTGGCGCTGAGAAGCCCAGTCATTCTACCCCTGCACCCCCCCCCCCTCTTACACCCCCAACAACGTCATACTCCAACAGACTCAACTTCTTCATTATATAGATTAGTATCATCGTGCTTGGGCTTATTTTAATCAGCCCTGCGAGCCCAGCCTCCCTACATATCTCCCACCCCCCCCACACTACCCCCCCACTCTTCTGGTACAACTCGGCGAATACCGGTCTTGGGATACCCGTGTTTGGGCTCCCCACAATTGCGCCGAGTAGCCCAGCAGTCCTATCCCTATATCCTTCCCCCCCCCCCCCCCACCCCAACATTTTCCTTACTGTGCGCTTGGGGACGCCTCGGTACGAGTGATCGACACTCGGCCCGGGCAGTCACTTTAAAGACCCCATTGACGACACACCCCCCCTCCTCACCCCATCTCCCCTTTCCAATAATATCCCATACACCTATCATAATATACCCGAGTGGGGTCTCATTTCAATCAGCCCAAAGTGCCCCACAATACCTGACCCCCCACTAACCCCCCACCTCACATTTGACCCCCCGACCCCCTGACCCCCATTGACCCACACAAATTTGACCCCCAACCTCCCCTGACCCCCTGACCCCCATTGACCCCCACCCCAAATTTGACCCCAACCTCCCTGACCCCCATTGACCCCCACCCCAAATTCGACCCCCAACCTCCCCTGACCCCCTGACCCCCATTGACCCCCACCCCAAATTTGACCCCCAACCTCCCCTGACCCCCTGACCCCCATTGACCCCCACCCCAAATTTGACCCCCAACCTCCCCTGACCCCCTGACCCCCATTGACCCCCACCCCAAATTTGACCCCCAACCTCCCCTGACCCCCTGACCCCCATTGACCCCCACCCCAAATTTGACCCCCAACCTCCCCTGACCCCCCCTGACCCCCCATTGACCCCCCACCCCAAATTTGATCCTCAACCTTCCCCTACTCTCTGCCCACCAACTTGCCTAATCCTCTCAACCTCTCTGATATTAAACTTAGTCGCGCCTTCGGCCTGTAGCCCAGGCCAAGGCGGTCACCTTATAAACTTATCAAAATGACCTCCCGCACCGCTTCAACTGAAGTGCTGAGCGACAGTGAATTTGTTGATGCCCATAACTACGACAACCCCATCAACGAAAACTCTAATAAACCCAAATCTATACACGACTACCTACAAGACATACAAACACTTACACACAAAATCACTACCACAATTAACGCCGGGAAGAGTGTAACTGCCGAAAATAAGAAGGCTATAGTACAGTACGCTGCGGACATCAAAGGTATCGCAAAACAAATTCATACACTTGATGAAGCCAACACAACCCTTACAAACATCAAAGAGGACATTAAAGTTACCATTAGGGAAGAGATTTCCAAAGCCAAGTTGAATACAAATTCAGACCCAGACACTGAACCCTCCACTAATACCAGAAAGTCCTACGCTGCTGTGGCAAAAATCCAAAACAGTAACATCAACAAGGGGAAAAAACCGATTCCAAAACCTGTAACTAAACCCGCACTCATCGTCGCCTCCTCTGACGCTAAAACAACATCTAAAGACGTACTGATAAACGTCAGGAAAGAGATAACCTTCAGGGGAACTGGCTACGCCCCCGCCACAATAAACACCGTGACCAAAAACAAGGTTCGCATAGAGTTCGACACCCTACAACAAAGAGACGAGACACTCCACAAGATAAACACCACCAACAATCTAACAGCGGAACCTGCCCGAAGGCTAAAGCCTATGGTAATACTAAAGGGCATCTCTCGTGAAATAAACCCCACAGAACTCATCGACATCATTTTGGGACAGAACCCCACTATCTCCAACGTCTGCAACACACCAGAGACTGAAATCAACATCAGATTCATCCGCGACAACAAAAACAGCAAGCTATATAACGCCGCCCTTATCACCACCCCACATATCTGGCAGGCCCTGATAGCACTAGAAAGAGTTAACATCGAGTATCAAAGAGTACACCTTGAGAACCTATCTCCTTTCACCCAGTGCTTTGCTTGCCTGCAGTTCGGGCACACCCAGAGTAGGTGCACGGCGCAAAAAACACCCTGCCGCTTCTGCGCCTCAGAGGAGCATCAATCTAAAGATTGCCCAAACAAACAGAACCCAATAGCAGCTAAGTGTCATAACTGCCACAGTAACAACAACAAGTACAAACAAAACACTGACACTGCGCACTTTGCTACATCAAACCAGTGCCCAGTAGTCAAAAAACTCCGAAACGAAATACTGGCCAGGGTAGACTATGGCCAATAAATGTGGCCACCATCACCTCACCATAATACAACAAAATCTAGATAGATGTTATAACGCCACACAAGAATTAACATTGTACATTCACAATAACAACATAGATATAGGTATCCTACAGGAACCATACGTCGGAAACTCCACTACCGTCAAGAACATCCCAGACTACAATATATACCAGTTTCCTGATAGTACACAAACTGAAGCAGCAGTCAAAGCCGCCATCATTGTGAAAAAGAAGCTTGGCTCCACCATAGGAATAAGCCAACATTCGACCACCAACCTTTCCACAGTACAACTAAAGATCAATGGCAAAAACATCCACATCACCAGCGCATATGTCGAACCCAACAATGACACCTACGACACATTGAACAAACTCGATAGCTATCTAAGGGAAACACGTGACATACCACACCTTATTGGTGGAGATTTCAACGGATGGAACACGATGTGGGGATCCTCTAAAAACAACAAAAGAGGCAATGAGCTAATCAACCTGTTTGTCAGCAACGACTTAGCCATCTGCAACACTGGTAACTCCCCCACATTCTCAACAATCACACACGGAACAAGTCGCCAATCTATCATCGACCTCACACTCGCCAGTGAAAGTTTAGCTGGCAAAATAAACCAATGGACAGTGGACACAAATAAGGAAGTATGCCCATCATCACAACACCATGCAATCCAATACCGACTCGAACTCCATCAGCTGCCACCTAAGAATAAAACACAAACTACATTTAAATACCACACCAAGGATGCTGACTGGGATAGCTTTGCACACCAGCTCAACATCAACATGAACCGAGCCAACCTCACTAATGCGACCATCATAAACACCCTCAACAAAGACCAACTTGAAACATACATCCATAAAATCACTAAGACCATACAAGACACCTGCGATAAAAAACTACCAACTAAAAGCAAGTATCGGACACACGCACCCTGGTGGACGGAAGAGCTGGAGCAGCTCAAATTACAACTTATCCAACTCCACCATGAAATTAGCAGGCACAAACACAGAGGGTTACCCCTTGATGCGCTAATTAATGAAAGGGACGAAAAGGCTTCCTTCCTTCCTTCCTTCCTTCCTTCCTTCCTTCCTTCCTTCCTTCCTTCCTTCCTTCCTTCCTTCCTTCCTTCCTTCCTTCCTTCCTTCCTTCCTTCCTTCCTTCCTTCCTTCCTTCCTTCCTTCCTTCCTTCCTTCCTTCCTTCCTTCCTTCCTTCCTTCCTTCCTTCCTTCCTTCCTTCCTTCCTTCCTTCCTTCCTTCCTTCCTTCCTTCCTTCCTTCCTTCCTTCCTTCCTTCCTTCCTTCCTTCCTTCCTTCCTTCCTTCCTTCCTTCCTTCCTTCCTTCCTTCCTTCCTTCCTTCCTTCCTTCCTTCCTTCCTTCCTTCCTTCCTTCCTTCCTTCCTTCCTTCCTTCCTTCCTTCCTTCCTTCCTTCCTTCCTTCCTTCCTTCCTTCCTTCCTTCCTTCCTTCCTTCCTTCCTTCCTTCCTTCCTTCCTTCCTTCCTTCCTTCCTTCCTTCCTTCCTTCCTTCCTTCCTTCCTTCCTTCCTTCCTTCCTTCCTTCCTTCCTTCCTTCCTTCCTTCCTTCCTTCCTTCCTTCCTTCCTTCCTTCCTTCCTTCCTTCCTTCCTTCCTTCCTTCCTTCCTTCCTTCCTTCCTTCCTTCCTTCCTTCCTTCCTTCCTTCCTTCCTTCCTTCCTTCCTTCCTTCCTTCCTTCCTTCCTTCCTTCCTTCCTTCCTTCCTTCCTTCCTTCCTTCCTTCCTTCCTTCCTTCCTTCCTTCCTTCCTTCCTTCCTTCCTTCCTTCCTTCCTTCCTTCCTTCCTTCCTTCCTTCCTTCCTTCCTTCCTTCCTTCCTTCCTTCCTTCCTTCCTTCCTTCCTTCCTTCCTTCCTTCCTTCCTTCCTTCCTTCCTTCCTTCCTTCCTTCCTTCCTTCCTTCCTTCCTTCCTTCCTTCCTTCCTTCCTTCCTTCCTTCCTTCCTTCCTTCCTTCCTTCCTTCCTTCCTTCCTTCCTTCCTTCCTTCCTTCCTTCCTTCCTTCCTTCCTTCCTTCCTTCCTTCCTTCCTTCCTTCCTTCCTTCCTTCCTTCCTTCCTTCCTTCCTTCCTTCCTTCCTTCCTTCCTTCCTTCCTTCCTTCCTTCCTTCCTTCCTTCCTTCCTTCCTTCCTTCCTTCCTTCCTTCCTTCCTTCCTTCCTTCCTTCCTTCCTTCCTTCCTTCCTTCCTTCCTTCCTTCCTTCCTTCCTTCCTTCCTTCCTTCCTTCCTTCCTTCCTTCCTTCCTTCCTTCCTTCCTTCCTTCCTTCCTTCCTTCCTTCCTTCCTTCCTTCCTTCCTTCCTTCCTTCCTTCCTTCCTTCCTTCCTTCCTTCCTTCCTTCCTTCCTCATGAGGGAAACATACATTACTCTATACAAGGCTTTTATTTTCCTCTCTACATTACTTTAGACAAAGCAACGTCCAAGGGACGTACGCGTGAACGCCTTCGAAGGAAACGTGTAGCGCGTTATAATACCTATTATGCGTCCCGTCGTGTGTCGACATGCAATGTTTTGGTTTTGTTCTGAATTGAGTTTTCTTGCTTTTTGAGTTCTTGAGCCTCATTGATGATTGAACCCATAATAACACGTCGATCGCGTTAGCTTACCTGGATCGTGGCTATACCGTAAAGAAAGCCGCGACCAATTGACCCAATTTCTACGATAATTGTGCTATGGTATTTGACATTATTGGCGACTATTTATTAAGTTATTAAACGCACAGGTACATGTTATACATCAAATTCAAGCTTACAATGAGCGCTATCCAAATACACAATCAACTCAACTATACATTCACACTACAACAAGTTATAACCAAAAATAGACATAAAATTTACGATTTACCTTATTACACTAACACTGTTCACTTTGTTCTAACGTTCATATCATCCGTATGATGTCCCGAGCACTGTGAGAGGGTCGACACATCATATACACGCACTTGTAAGTCACTTTGTACCATCAAAGGGGTTGGCACTCAGCTGACGAGGTCGGCGCGTCGCCATCAATAATAAATAATTGTCTCGTGCAAAAAAAAAAAAAAATACTTACAATACAACTTAGGTCATACTGTTCATATGGCAGCATCCAACACGCAAATTAGTTTGAATACTAATCTAAATACCTTATAAGGTTCTTCAAGTCAGACGTACATTTCGCACCACCCGCCAGCTTGTTGAAATTTATTGTTTTTCATTATAAAAAAAAAAAATAAAAATAAAATACTTTATTTATCACGTAGGCGAACAAAGTTGCACTTATGACACGTCAAAACAAAGAATAAGAATAATTATTATTTCTATACAACTATTAAAATCACTTATATAACTATGGAGATTTTAAATTATGGATAAAGTTTATACAAAAGACAAGGTACAAACCGAAGTAACCAGCTCGGACTGGCAAGTAGGGGGAAATAGAAGGATAACGCGTCGCGATCCTCACCGGCGAGGACATGAGCCCTAACCTAGCTAACCTACCAGCCTTTCACTAGCATATTATAACCTAACAAATTTGCTTCGTTCTTGACTCTCAAACTTTCACACACTTCATACTATTACAAGGAATCATTTCAATCATCGTCATTATATTTAAATGTTTAAATAACTCAGAAACACACAAATATTAAAAAAAAAAAAAAAAAAAAAAAAAAAAGAACATTTATCACCGGCTCATATCGAAATAAGTTACTAGTGTTACCAGTTTCTAATTGTAAATTATAAACAAAATTTATTCTGAAAATATACAAAAGTTTTAAATAAAATACATAAAATATACACCGTGACTTTATAGTCGTTTTGGAACCGAAGCGTAGTTACTTAGAACAGTTTGTAGGACCAAGAAAAAAGAGTTAATAAATTCTACTGTCTATAATAAAAAAATAATACAAATAATATTTTTCACTCGTTCGAGTTTGATAATGATTTTATAGTAACGCCGCGACAATCCATTCACAAACGACGCACACTACCAACGCGTGTCACCTGGTACTTACCTACCAAGAGCGATAAGACGCGCGCGCGGTTCCAGAGTCCCTTAAATGCTTTATAATGGTGATGGTATTGATTGTATTAAGTATAATATCAGATCACAACTTATTGTTTTGTATGTTATGTACCTATTTTACATCGTGAATAAGCTGATACGAGGCACGAACGTAATTGTTTTTTTTTTTGTTTTTCATTTTGGCTTTAGAAGAACAAGCATTATTTAATGTATTAACATCATAATTAATTAAGTAAATGGACACTCCAATTTCTCCTTCAAACTTTACACGGGCTTAAGACCGTCGGAAGCCCTACTTTATGTAAGCGTTTCTTTCCGATAAAATACCTACTTAATTTATTGTCTTAGTGATAAAAATAAACAACGAACTATGAGTACTTCAGGCGTAATTAAAAAAATTGAGCTATTTATGAAATAATCAACTTACATACCTAAACAGTTTATTTACAAATGAAGTAAAATATTTTAAGATGTATTTAAATAATTATTTCCTCCTAAAAAATAAAATCCTAAAGTCAGAATACACAAAATAATTGTACTATATTTTTATTATAGGTACCTGAAACGGTCCAACAAAAATAAATAACCCATACTATACAGGGTCATTTCGACATTGCGTTACTAAATGAAACCACAGGTTCGTGGTGACCTCTGCTAACACCGTGCAAAAAATTATTCATAAGTAACGAATATTTACGTCAATAATCCCGATTTTAGATTTATGGGTTTTTGATCACGCTGTCTCTTAGCGCGCTTAACTGAAGCGAATGAACTACGTCACAGCTGATGATATTATTACCGAACCTATTGGGTTCAGAAGGTCAGCTCACAAATGAACTCCCAATACGTTCACTGACTTGGTTGCAGCAGTTCATTGAGTCAATAATTAATTACTACAAAAAATATTTCGTCAATTATAAACGTTATTTTCGTTAATAAAATAGATTTCTTACCAAAAAAGTTACCTACATAATTACTAAAGTTACAAGATTTAAATCTATTGGTATCGTATTTTTTTTTAGATTCTACATGATATTCCGACATTTATTTTAATTCCAACATTAACATTTCGGTTTGTCATAATATCTAAAAGAAGACTACGTAGACATTACCGAACGTCATATTATGCTTTCTGTACCATTTCTTTGCTAGATAGACACTATGGCAATGCGTCCGAGTCTTTGACCGAGTCTGAAGAGAGCGCGATTATTCAATACAATAGTCGTACTCTTTCTCGCCTAAACTGGCAGTGTTGTCAGTACAAACTTTTTTACCAAAAAGCTTGCTGAAACGACACAGCATTTCAAAAATTCTGTTATTAGATTTTTTTTTATTACATGATGTTCTAACAGATTTAACACACAATTGTATTACAAAATAAAATAAGTAATGATGTATGATGAAATGATTAATGAAAAGTCTACCTAATTAAAATAATACACAGCAATATTTTAGTATTTTTGAAACATTATTTTAAGTAATAAAGTATAATAGAGATTTTGGATTCAGTCATTCATTTTCAATAGGCATACAGGGTATAAAATAAACAAGATACTGCACAATAAGGTAATAATAAAAAAAAATTGGTAACACTGCGAGGGCACGTGTTAGTTGTAAAACTCTGGCTCGTCAAATATCGAGTACCTCCAGACTTGTGTTGCCAGGGTCAATTTGTTTAAAATCAAGAAGGTAAAACAAATCGAGATTTTGTGTTGTAGATCGGGACATAAAAAAAGCAAGTATTTTTTTAAGTTTTATGTATTGCGTTTTACAAAAAATATCACTGCAAGTCATGCTAAAGTTGCGTTTTAATTTGGATTTCTGTTTTAACATCAAAGCACAGATCGCCAGGTAGTCGCATCTCTAAGCAAGAGAATAAAACAAAACTGTACCTTCAGCGCTAGTGAGATGATACGTGCTATTTTGATTGCATTGTCGCACTCAACACAGTGATGAATGCGTAGTTTATTTTTTCATAATACTTAATGGTTTTAATAATTTTATTGGTGCAAAACGGGTCACGTCCCCAGAATTCTGAAAATCGGGACGTCCCGCGCAAATCGGGACATCAGGCAACACTACTCCAGACCCTTGCCGCTACTTTGTGGAATTCGCTAAACTCGTGTGTCGCGTGTTGGTCGGTCAGGCACAAAGAAATTTAAAGTGGTCCCCTAAATGCGACCTTAACACGTATAAAATAGAGTCTATTTTTAGAATTATTTTTTGGCATTTTGAATATTTTACGATCGCGAAGTTGCATCGTTGACGTGTACGCGAAACTGACTAATCACAATCTATTGATTATGTTTCTATCGGAGGCTGTCATTACGATTTTAATGTGGATTTATGAATTTGCGATAGGTACTGAATGGAAAAATCCAATATCATTTTGTCCGACCCGGGATTCGATGCCGTGACCTTAGCAAAGCATCCGTACTATAATACAACTGCGGCACCGAGGTAGTCACAAATTAACTGTATTAAAAATACTTTGAAGTATGAAACAACTTTTAAAGAAACAAGCAGTCTACAAATCATCATTAGGTATTGGTAAACGCATTTACTATTTTGAAAACATCATAAGATACCTATCGGGACGCCGCGCCGCGCCGTGACGCATCCCGTCGCTCGACATTTTTACCTCAAACTATCACATTACCTAATTATTATCAAGATTGTAACTTCGTTATTAATTATTCGTGTGAATTGCCAGGCTTGCAGAATGATATTTTATTGTTATGAATGTTATAAATCTAACCGTTGAACGTATTTATTATACCTACTTATCTACTAAAATGGATGAACTACCTACATTAGAATGTGTGTGTTTTGATTTAAAAGAATGAAACCACTTTAAAATTACAGAAATCATGTGTTATGTGTACCCAACTTATGCAGTTGTGGTTGTTTGATTAGTGTCGTTTGCTTATGATGATAGTTTGAGCATAGAAAATATTGTTCTAATGAAATGTGATGATTAGTGCGTGATGTTTATGTTGGCGTTGGATGTCCACCTGCAAGGTGGTCAGACGACTTGATAAACGTCGCGGGAACACATTGGATGCAGGCAGCTTTCGACAGGTCCGTCTGGAAATCTTTAGGGGAGGCCTATGTTCAACAGTGGACTTTATGTGGCTGATGATGATAATGATGTTTAGGTATGTGTCTTTTTGTAACGTCGGCGTAGCGTCGTCGCTGCTGGTCTAATTGTTGATTAAGTGATGTGGCACGACACAAAACCCTAGGTAGTTAAAGCGACGACATCAGCTGTTCGGTTGCGGCGCGCGCGGTGCGACGAACTACCCTTGCGCTCCGAGTGTATATCACTTGTTCGTGTGCGTGAGCATAATATTATCAATGACCGTGTGCGATGTTGCCGCTCCGACGAATTCTAGTATAGTAGTAGTGGCAAAAGGGTGTGTAAAAATAAAATGACTATTTGAATATTTATTTTGTTTGAAAATTTTACTTTTTTGTTTTTGACCTTAGGTTAGAGTAACTTATAGTAAACTGCTTCTTTCAAGATGACTTTCTCGCAGTTAAATTTAAGTCTAGGGTTATAAAATGACCCTGTATAATTATTCAACATGACTAAAACTATGCGCAGTGGAATAAGACAAGTAGTGCATAATTTTTTTTTTTTTTTTAATCCTGCGATTTCGAAGCGGGAAAGCTGTTATTCTATATATAAAACTTCGGACATGACTGGTAAATAATGTATTATATTGTTATTATAAAGTAAAACCAATCTTATTTTGTATTTTCCAGTTATACATATCTGTTAGTAGTGTGCGAAGAATTGTAAATGTTGGTTATACCAATAATGGTATATTTAAAACTCCTGGGAGAAATAGAAAAAAATAGGAAAGGAAGACCAAGAAAACATTGGATGATTTTGATGTGTACAACACGACAAAAAAAAAAAAAAAAAAAGTTCATTTCATTTATATTGTGAGAAAAGAGATGCCTTCATTAAGAAATAGATTACCAGTATTGAGAGAAGACTTAAATTATGATGGGAGCTGTGAACATTTAAGAAAAGTGCTGTGGGCTTTAGGAAGTTCTATAAAAAAAAAAACTCTATTACCAATCGGACATGAATAAAACTTTCAATAAATGGGTTTCTGAAAAACTGATGCAAAATTTGACAGAACCCTCCATTATAGTTAGGACAAAGGCTACATCTGCCACATGAAAGCTGCCTATCTATGAAATTAATAATTCTTTTCTGTTGTGCGTAATTAAATTATTGTCATTTCAATGCAGTTTGACATCCTTTCCTTTTGAGAAAAATGTGAATTTGATTCAGCAATTTAAATTGATTAATTTAACTAATTAAATTGATCTAAACAGATTGCTTCGTAGTATTTGTGTTGCCATTTAAAATGTAGTAGCACCCTCATTTATTTCAACTATTTTTTGCTAAACTGTATACATTAAACTCCTTACTGCCCCTTGCAGTAATTTCTCTTCTGTAAAAAATCTATTCTCTTCTGTAATATATAATTTTTTTTTCTACAATGACGATATTTATAAAATAGAACTATCATATGCCAAAAAAAATATTCTTCATAATAAAATCTATCAAATATATCATTGAGCCTTAATTTTTTGAATTCTTAAATATGATTGACCGGTATGAATTTATGAATTATGATACATATTACACAATATGGCATATGATTTTATATACAATATCGCAATTCATAAAAATTAGCACTCACAATCGCGAGACCAAGGGGGCAATCTACTTATTTCCTGTAAGTATACATTTGCGATAGTGTCCGGCTTATTTCATTTGAAATTTTAAATATTAGCGTAATGTCAAATTTTGCATAATTTAAGCCGCAGGTTCAAATCCCAAGGGAACACCTCTGACTTTTCTAAAAACATATGTGTGTATTCTTTGTAAATTATCTTTCAACGGTGAAGGAAAACATTGTGAGGAAACCTGCATACCTGAGAAATTCTCTATAGGAATTTTCGAGGGTGTGTGAAGTCTACCAATCCGCACTGGGCCAGCGTGGTGGACTAAGGCCTATTCCCCCTCCGTAGTAGAGGAGGCCCGTGCCCAACAGTGGGACAGTATATAATATACTTAGGGCTTATACTATTATTATTAATACACCAATAATTTTGTTGGTAAAATGAAACGCACTAGATTCGCTATTCAAAATTACTTTATTTGCAGTATGTAGTGTATCACACCAAGGGTCACCGGTGGCACGGTGGCAGCGGACGGCAGCGGGCGACCGCGGTGCGGCGCGGTGTCGCCACAGCAGTCGACGACCGCGTGTAGCCGCGGCGCACACCTCCGTCACTCACGCCACAATCGTAAATACATCGTGTAAAAGCTTTATTATTGCGTATTCGTTGGAAAATTGGAACCCTGAGTAACATCAACCTGAGTTACAATCTAAGCTATTGCACGCTACTTGCGATAAAACTATTGCTCGAGGAGATTTAGAAACGGCAACATTCAAGTGAAGCGGACTGGTGACGGACCGCGCCGAGAGCCCGCGGACACGTCCGCCGCGGCCCGCACTCCGCTCGGCACACGCGTCTCACGGGCCGCGGGGCGACGACTCCTCGCGCTCCTTATAATTTAGTTAAATTCGTTAAAGTTTTAAATTGTGACCACACAATGTTATATTGACTATATTTTAGTTCACTCATTAGAGTAGTTTGTATAAAAAGTTGTCTACTGTTGCTATCGAAGACGAATTACAATGATTGAGCTCGTAAATACACAACAAAGATGAATAAATGATATAGAAACAACCAAACAAGTCGTAATACTGTACATAATACAAGTCCGGAGAGGAAAAACATTCGGCTACGTCCAACATACTAGGGCCCTAGACAATGCAACACACATGCGTCCGATGCGTGCGCCACACACGGCGCGCGCCGCGGGTACAGGTCGGTTATCCAAAACTGGGTATAACGCATTCACATGCGTGTGTAGGTAGCTGTGAATAAACTCACGCATCAGCAAAGTTGAAAAAAAGTATGCATGATGTTTTGGTTTCATCTATGTATCTTTCTCTTTAATTATAATAATTTGAAGCATTTTTGTAATTCCGTGTAAAATTGTATTAGTATGAGTACTGTGAACATGCCAGCTTTAATTAACCGATCTATATTTGGGGCGCGCGAATCGTTTTCTGTAACTAGTGCCGCGCGGCCGGGGGAGGTAGCTTCAGTAAGTAGCAACCACTTAACTCTATTATCTATGAAAAAAAAAGTGTATACTTTATGATTTATTTCAATGTGAATTTTATAAAAATTACTCTGTGATCATTACATACGGTATAAACTGCCCGTAATTCAAGTCACTAGTCGGTCAGACGGTCGGTTCCGGGAGGCGATAGCACTTACACGGGTATAGCGCAAAAGACCAACATTTTTACGTGATATGAGTTCTAATAAGACCTCCAAAATCTTACAAATTCAGTGCCTTATTTAAAAAAATCAGCAAACAATTTTTGCTCGAAGGCGGCGCCGCGCGTTTCCCGGCACGCTCACGCGACTGCTCGCGCTCTGTCCCGTTCGCACCTCTCCGCTAAAAAACGTGAAATGCGGGCGGGACGACATTCCACTTTTGTAACACAGCAAAAAAATGTGTCAAACATTAAAGTTCCTGCTAGCAGACGGGCGGAGCGGAGCGGGGTAAACGCGAGTCGCGTACAATCATAGTCATGCAAAAATACTTTGATATATCAACTATAAGGTACATGTATACAAGTGTACAGTGTGTACAGTGGGGCAGCTATGTACACGCTAACTCTACGCAGACAATGGACAGCGGCGCGAGCGTCTCCGGCGGTCTCCAACGCCTCGAGCAGCGCCGCGGGGCCGCTCGCGCATGTTTGGCAGGAGAGCGCGTCGCGCGGAACTCATACTATTTACATACACAATACATTATACACAAATATACAAAGCGTTAGGACACTAATCACTATAATGTTACTACACACTCACACGTTCTCTCTCACCGACACACTTTCACGGACATAAATTGTTATGGATACTCAATTGACATTTACGTATGTGAGGTAAAGTGTTGGAACGCTCCGACACGATGCGGCGGTCGCGGGGCGCGACACACGCACGTAGCAATCATTAAGATGTCAATACCGTTCAGTACCTTTACTTTCAGTTCACTTTAGGTCTCCGGGTCAGTGAATAAATGCATACAAATATTGTGGTAAGATATTACTCGAAGACCCTATGATGCCAAGGTAAATTGTGTTAAGCATTAACCATGGTGCACCCGTCTAGAGCGACATGGTGCTGGTCTCCGGCTCACACGCACCCGCACTGGCCGTGAGCCACCGCAACGACACACTCGTCTGGCCTTCGGGACCAAGTACCACGATACGAACAGAAATCAACGAACTAAAAAAAAACGTGTTATAAGTTTTGGTACTACGTCTATTTGAGAAGGTTGGCAGCAGACAAGTGCGTCTACGCTATACCATGATTCTTTCCAACATATGACGTGACCCACCTGAGCATCTTTTCTATTTGTTTCGCCGAATGACGAAATTTTATCAACAAGGCACTGCACTGCACTTATTGCTCTGTGATATTTTATTGTCTCATAATATTCCGTTATTATACTGACAACGAAGGTCTTTCAAGTCTAAACTTAAACCATGCTCGAACACTGCTGATCAACTGCATAAACAGACAAAGCAGCGGTATTTTTGGGATAAACAAGTTTATCGCTATCGTCCATTACGTGTTGAAAGGAGACTCGCGGGTCTTGTGAGGTACGAGCCGGCGTTGGACTGCGCGGCGGTGTCCATCCATACGGACTCGTGTCTTGATTAGATACACACAAACCAACTTGACTATAATTAAAAAAAATATTGTTTATTTTAATGACCTTACCTAAAAAATATTTATTATTGAGCTTCGGACAACACACCGTTCAGTCCGATTATCAGGGCGTACCTATTTCAATCAGGGGTGTTATGGAGCTCCGTAACCGTATCCGTTAAAAAAGTTTCGGATAAGTTACGGATAATATGTTACTACAGATTTTTGTTTCACCGCTCAGGCGCTACGTGAATTTTATATAGTTTGTTTGTTATTTTTAATCATAACATAGGTACTTAACCTCATTCATAAATAGTATTTTATTTTATTTAGGAGTGGGTAGGTACTTCATTTAGTAAAGTGAAGGAAAAGTGTTGTTACGTACTAAATTGATTTTGCAAAATGTAAACAGTGTGATAAAAACTTTTCACGGAGAGGAGGTAGCGCTACTTCACTGCAACTTCATCTCAAATTAAAACACAGAGGTTTTCCGAACACCCATGTCCCCCAATTAGTTCATAGATACTTAATAATCGACGATGACGACGAACGATAGTTAGGAATCATCGCCTTACTATATTACATAATATTTTTATTTTACTTTAATCTAATATCCGTAACCGAAACTACCGGATAATCCGAAATAATTACATATCCGTAACCGTATCCGAAACCGATATAATTTTATTCTTATATCCATATCCGTATCCGTATCCGAAATTTCATATCCATAACATCCCTGATTTCAATTTGTTTTATTTCGTCTCAAGTGGAAGTTAGCATTGCCGTTGTCAATTTCAACCAAAATTGATAGTTTATTTTGGATTAGAAGCAAATTCGCCTCCCCTGTTCCTGCCTACTCGCACAATACTGACACTAGGTACTTTATAAAAATAATTTTGGTTCAGAAGAGACGAGTCTTGTATCCTGGCTACAACACTAATGCTGAAACGAAATCGGATGAAAGAATTTCGCCATCACGTCAGTTTTTTGTTATTGTTATTTTTTTACTCCTCAATTTTATTCACATGTTTTGTTGTTAATGGGAAAACATAAATAAGATATTGATGAAAAATATATTAATTTTCAACGACATTCTACATCCAATTTACTGAGGTTGTTTTCTAATAACTTAGTAAAAATATTTTCATAGTTGTCAGATTTTTTTTTATTCAAAAATTGTAAACGTAGTGTTTTTCTGTTGATGCAACACTTTGAAAAACAATGGTTTAGGTGTAAACGAGCCCTATATGAACACAACCAAGGAACATTGCGTAGTTAGAATACGCAATAAAACTTATTAGCTAAATAAGAAATAACTGCATTGTATGTAAATTGACCATAATGTAGTGTATTTATGTTTTTATATTATAAATTGACGTGATGGCCTTATTAGACGATTATATCAGCAATCATTAATGCTAATGAATCTAATATATATATATATATATATATATATATATATACGTGGTTACGCTGATGTGAAATTTTGTAAACTAGTATTATAATTATTCTCTCTCCTCAACAGCGAAGCCCAGAGATCCTCGTCGGACGAGTGATATTAAAACAGGATCTTGTATTATTCGTCGAGTGCGCAGTGTCGGAAAATAATTATAATAAGCGAAAATAAAACAAAATAAAATACAGTAGCAGTGCATTTAATAAAATAAAAAGTAATAAACGAATGAGCACAATAAGAGGAGGCGGAGGAGCAGCGCGCACACGTGCACGCGCACGCACGCACACGCACGCGCACACACGCGCGCGCACGCACACGCACGCCGACGCTAGCTGACGTCACTCGAGCGGCGCGTGCGAGGGTATTTATTGCTTACTGTTGATCATTATAATTAACTTATTACAGAGTGCAGCTAGCGGCGGCGCGGCGACGTCGGCGACGGCGACACGCCAACGCTAATTATAATACGAAATATAACAAAATATAATAGCAATTTATAAGTGGCTAATATGCAACATAATTACTGTGAATATACAAACGAGAAACCACCACGAATGTACGTGAGTTGCAAATAATAAGATGAAGCGAGTTGTCGTCGCCCGGCCGGCGCGGACGCCCGGGAATAACGCTACGGGGAAGACTGGCGGCGAGCCGCGCCGGCCGCGCCACACTCGCCACACCGACGGCGCGACACACCCGGGCTTGCTCACCACTCCCCACTCACCAAACGGGGAGAATTCGTTAGTCTTCTATCGGCCATGTCACAATTGAATTGCTCAATAAAATGTATTACGGGCAATGAACTCGACTAAAACGACGGGTTCGGAATTGTAACAAAAAGCTACTAACATTTTATAAAAAGTGTCTCGACTTAGTGAATAGACGAAATGAATGATTAAAGAAGTGGAAGGACCCACGACACTGGTGACATCGTGGAACGCAACGGCTATTCCTGCTCGATATTGTATTCTGTCATCGGGTGCAGTGCAGACATAAAGCATAATTCTTTAATCAGTGAGCAAGCCCGGCGAGCCGAGCGCACTCGAGCGACAACAAACTAAGGCGAATACACAAGATTAATAAAACAAGCCCTTAACCACCGCCGCGCGCGACGCCACGCGCCGCCACCGCGCCCGCCTGGCCGCAGACACCGACACACAGGCGTCAATACAGTGATCAGTTACTGAGACTGCGCCTTTATCTCATACTAAACCAAAAATATTATCAAATTAAACAAAGTATAAAACAGATAATTTACGACTTATGGTCTCACTTTAAACTTGATAAAATCAGAGTAAACCGAAGCTGCATTAATGTTATAACACAGTTCACCGAAAGTAGATAAATAATTTCAAATGAATTATAATTATTAATTAAACAACTAAGACAGAATGTGTGTAAACCATTTCTCTCTTCCTGTTTCATTTATAGTATGTAATTTTCATAGTAGTACCTCTTACTAGTATTATAGACTTTATAAAAACGTTTGGGTACTTGTTATCCCAGTATTTTTTCCCGTAGAGAACATTAGAATTTTAATCCGTTTGTTTGAATAGATGGCGTTGGCAGCGCTATGATAGCTGCAGGTGTGTTTACTCACGTGACATTATACAATATCGTTGAGATTTATATGTATTGCACGTGGTGCAGTGGCGCGGCCGCGTGGAGCCGCGTGGCGTCGCGCGTGGCGTCGCGCGGTGCGTCGTAACAATTAAAACAAATGCACGTTAGAATAACCGCTAGTGAGAACTAATCGATACAAAATAACTAAACGAGTACACGCAACCAATATACAGGCTGTGCGGGGCCGCCGCCGCCGCCGCCGCCGCCGCCGGGCGACGACACGGGCGCTCGGCCCGTCTGCAGCCGCACTGCGCAAATGCAGTCGGCACTCTTCAAGTCTGTATAACTCGTCTGTGTCGGTGACGGCGGCCCCGCGCCCCTCATTCAACTATAGGTAAAGAATGCGCTTGGTCCGCCGCGCGCCGCCACCTCCCTCCCGTGCGAGCGGCGCGCGGCGTTCGGAAGCAAACGACATGGCACTCGGCTACGGACACGCGCCGGGCGGGGGCGCGTGTCAACAGTAACTAAGGAGAGGAGCGCGGGGAGGCGCGACGCTGCGTCCACAATGCGCCGCGACTCCCCGTGCGTCCGACTTATACTACGCTACGTACAGTTATTGCTATTGCATTCCCATTACAAGATACATCGTATTTTACAGAAGCGCGTGCGCATGTGCGTGCACTTCACACACTCGTGTACGCACGACACGTCACAGCGAGTACGCACTCAAGTACACGGTGCGAGTCATGTGACATGTCACAAGTTAATCATGCCACTCAATGCGACCAGAAGCATTACGTCGCCAATTTTGTTCTGCAACAATCATGCTATAGGGTAATCAACATGAATGCTTTCATCTTTAATTACACTAAGTGACTTTTCCGAGTGCGCAGCTCTCCGATATTTTTAATTTTTGCTTTTATTGGTGTCGGATTTGTTTATTTCAAATTTAAAACAGGTACATAATACATATGCGTACACGTGCACGCACACACACACACACAGCACAACGCACTAGACACAGCGCGGAGGCACGACGCGGCGCGGACGCACCACAGGCGCGCTTACACGCACATACACAACATTAACAATTTAAACAAAACTAAATCGTAATCCGAAATAATAAAATTAAACCTAATTTAGTCAAACACAACGGAACAGTGCGCCGTGGCGGCGCCGCGCCTCGTCTCTGTCCGCGCACCATGCTCTGTCTCATTCTGACGCACGCAATGCTCTGGCTACGGCGAGCCGCGCAGGCACCGTGATCAATCTCCGGCGACTCCTGCGCGGCTGCACGACCAGATCTTAAAGGCGATATCGTCGGTAAAGGAACCCGCCGCGGCAGTACCTGCGACTCGACATGCAAACAACTCATCATAACAGAAACAATGTATTATGTACAGACAAAACTGTCGCCGTTGCGGGACGTCGCATGCGCGGGCACATACAACGCCGCGCTGTCGGTGACGTCACGCTCACACGTACACAACCACACAGCACGCGCGCACATACACATACACACAGCACGCACACACACTCGATTCTATACGTATATGTACACAGAGAGCACACACGCACACACACACTAAGGCCGCAAACATAACACCGGCGCGGCGAGAACAACGTGCGACCAACTAACAATAACAACACGTTAGGAGAGTTCGACGCGGACTCGAGCGGGTCGCGGCTCTGACGGTAACTGCGAGTGGAGACTGGAGACCACGCGCGCCGCGCGACTCACGCACGCATGCGCACCTCTGCTGATCGACAGATTTCTTCACCGGTATTTCACAGGATTTTCAATTAATTTGAATAATACAGACGATGAAATCTGATAAATAAAATTTCGTCGGAGATTTAACAGCGTCAGGTCCGGAGCGGGCTTGCGCGATGAACGCCTATGACGTCAGCGGGCACGCACGTCGAACGAGACGTCGCGCGGCGCATTAAAGCATATTAACAACTATCATTAATTACTCGTATAGAAAACATTGATATTTTGGCAAACGCAGTGTGGCGTCGGATCGACGCGTCGACTGGTGACGTCACTCCGAGTTGTTGAAGTACTCCGACGCGTTCCCCCGACAGATGGGACACGTCCGGTTCGACTGCGAACAAACAACACGCGTCATAAGTCAGTTCCGCGAGCGGGAGAGTGAGACCACGCCGCGGCGCGGGCACAGTGGACCGGTGGTGGTACATGACGCGGGAGACTCACCCGCAGCCACTTGTCGACGCACTTGGCGTGGAACTCATGCGCACACGGCAACACGCGCAGCGTCTGCCGCGCCTCGAACTCGCACATGCACACCACGCACGACGTCTGCTCACCTGTACACACGCACACATACACAATGTCATTACGGCATCACACGGCGAGATCAGCACACATCGGCGACGGTACGTACCCTGGTGTGTCTGCGGCGAGTACTTGTAGCTGGGCAGCTGGTCGATCTCCTGGCGCGCGAGGCCTCGCGGCTTGGCCTCGCCGAGGCGCTCCGCGAGCGAGAGCAGCGCCTCGTAGTTCTCGGTCTCGGGCGAGTCCGGCGCCTCGTCACCGCGCGCCTCGCCGTACGGCGACAGCGGGAACATGGCCAGCAGGTTCAGGAACACCTGCGCCGACAGCAGCGGGTGAGCGCCGGGCGCGAGGGGCGCGAGTGGCGCGAGGGGCGCGAGGGGCGCAGGGGACGCGAGCGGTACCTGGTACGTAGGAGGTGGCGGCGGCAGCGACAGCGGCTGCGCCACGTGCAACTGCGCCTGCACATGCGCCGGCAACGCCGCCGACACCAGCCCTCCGCCGCCCTGCAACACGAGCGCGGCACTCAGTAAACGGTACAGTCTCGTAGACACGGGGAGTGTGCGTGTGTGTCGGTGTGGTGTCGGTACCTGCGCGTGCACGTGGTGCACGGCGTGGTGCGGCCAGCGCGGCGCGTGGCGCACGTAGGGGCGCGCGGCGCGGGAGGAGCCCACCACGCCGACGCCGACGCCGCCCACGCCGCCGACGCCGCGCCGCTGCACACAGACACACACGTGAGTGCCCGCCGAGGGAGGCGCGCCCGCCCGCCCGGTACTCACGTGCTGGTGGTGCGGAAGCGCGTGGCGCGCGTGGTGCGCGTGGTGCGCGTGGTGGGCGTGGTGCGTCGCCATCAGGTCCAGGGGAGCGCCGCGCGCCTGCGCCACACACCACCATATATACAACACATACACATTACACGCGTACAACGACCAGTAATGCGTAATTGCGTTCAAACCATAATCAGATGTTCGATAAAATAACCCCCAGAATTTGTCCATTCCATTGAAAGAAAAGAAGAATTTGATATTCTAATAAGTGAAATAAGATCGGTGTTCACGCGTATCAGCGAGATGGTGGGTGGGTGATCGATACATGTGAGTATGTAACACCATTGAATAGCGAGCACCGAGCACATGGCGACGGACCCCCTCGGCCCGACCAACCCGGTCGATGTACAGGCACAGTTCGCTCACCGGAGCTCGTAGCGATGGGTGTGCAACTTACCACCAGGCCCAGTGTAGTAAGGGGGTGTGTGGTGGGTACCTCGGTGGCAAGCAGCAGCGAGGCGTGGTGCAGGTCGGGCGGCTGCAGCGGCGACAGCGCGCCCTCGCCGCCGCCCAGCATGTCCAGCCGCCCGCCTTCCGCGCGCTGCAGACAACACACATACTATTACTATATTATATAATACTATCGATCAACACGTGGGTGAGGTCAACTGTAGGAACATACACACACATCTAACTCAAATTCTAATATCAAAACAAATGGTACGCCCTTCTCTACGTACCTACACATAAAGATAACGATAAGAAATATTGGAGCAGACATTAGGTTATCATTTTAGAGCAGCCTCTAATACAAACGAATTCATGTATGAATGTATAAAATAAATAAAATATGATACCTGCGAGGGGGCGAGGTAGTGTGTGTGCGGATGCTGCGGCGAGGCGAAGGGTCCGCGCGGCGGCGGCGCGGCGTACTGCACGCCCGCGTACACGCCGCCCATCTACACGCACACACACACGTCACACGCGTCGTCTACACGCACGCACGCACACCGCTCCGCGCGCACCGCTCGGGGGGCAGGGGGGACGAGGTGTGATGATGGTAATGTGTTCGCATATTTAACGATTAACTCATAGAAAATACGGTTATAAATAAAAAATATATTACGTTTAAAAGTAAAGAGCATCAAATATAGTTCAAAAACATTTTTCAGAAAAAATTGGGCACTACATGGCGATTGTTCAGATGCTAAACATGACGCGCACTTTTCACAACACTAATGTAGCTCATTGTAAGAATGTTAAACTAATTTGCAATGAGGGATGTTATTCAATTTATAGGGAAATATGATAACTGTCAAAATAGAGAAATGGTTCAAGAGGATGGTGGTCGGGCGGCGCGGCGGAGCGGCTCGCGCGCCGTGCAGTCGAGATGTCGCGTGACACGGTCACTGCGCAGCACGGCGCGGTGCAGTGGATGTAAACGCTGCGGTTGCCTATAGTGACCTATTCGAACCTCGCATATTTAAATAAACTGCAGACCCTTTCTCAGACACGTCGAGTCTATTTGGAAACAAGACATATTTATTTTTTCTAGCAATTACTAGTGTCAGTTTATTAATACCTACAATAAATGGATCCAAACGGACCACATTATTCCCGACATGCATGTGTTATAAGTTTCAAGCACTTTAAATTTGTTGTTGAATTGTTTACTAATGCATTTTCATTATCAAAATTGTGAGTCAGAGACTGAACCCGAGGCTGATTTCACATATCGTGATCATAACGGTAGAAGCATTTTAATTATTTAAATCAAATTTAAAACAATTTATTTGATTAATATTTTACATGTTAGAAAATTATTCCTGATTAATAATTTGCAGATTGCGGTATGTACCTATGCAATTATAATTAAATATATAAAAATTACATCTTCATACTCATGGCTCGTAACCAGATTTTTTAATCGCATTGTACCAAATAATGAAATTATCGAATACCGGGTCTAATTTGACCCCTAATTTTACACATGTGGCAAAAATCATCCACTCGGCTATATCGATATTTGTATTTTGTATCCATTTGAAATATTGAGTGTAAGTTCACACAAGTTCCAAAGACGATTGTTTACACATAGTAGGTCGGTTTGTGTAACTAGTTGGCTACACTACAGTACGGTACCCGCAGCGCACACCGCGCCGCGCCGCGCCGCGCAGTCGACGGTCGGACTGCGGGCGCGGTCCGTACATCTGCGTAAACGTTGTTTTCTCGCTCTGTTCCGTGTGTTCTCGATACATACATACATACATACATATTATATGTACATACAGAATATGGTAATCATGAATTTTAAATTAACGTGAAGGAAGTCATAAACTCGCTCTCACAATTAACGTGGACAGGTTTGCTGTCGATTATAGTAAATAAAACACTTGCTGTCGGCGGAGCTACTAAACCTTAGAAAGAATCAAAGTATAGTATGCTGCGTCAACATTACAAGAGAACTCTGAGCTGCGGTATTTGTGAAATGTGAGAGCGAGCGCGAGTAAACGGATGAGGCGAAACGGAATCTCGGCGCAATGTAGATAAACATAAATAGTAAATACATAATATTAAGTATTTGGTGACGAGGGACGGCGTCTAATGCGTACAGAACACTAACGGACGACAGAATGCAAATATGTAATGCTATAAGTACTATGGTGCGTGCGTGAGGATACAACGAAGAACAGAAACAAAGTTATGTATAAACAGTATGGACGATGCAGAACGAGAGAAAAACTTGTACGAGGTGTACGTGTCGCAGCCGCGGCCCGCAGCCCTCGCGCGCGCCAGTCGAGGGAGCTCGTTCCAGGAAACAGCCAAGTTCTAAATGAAGCGACCAGCCAAATATTTTTTTATTTTTAAATCTCTACAGAATACCAAAGCTTGAGTTGCTAGCGCATAAACCGTAAACAAAGTGCGGCGCATGCGCGGGGCGTCTCCGCGGGCCCCACGCAGCACACATTCACAGGGCGTCAGAGTGGGGGGTAATCGAAGCATGCGATACGCAGACAGTAAATACTTAGTGGGGGGTTAGTAGCTAAAATATTTGGGGGGTCGCCGCGGACTGCCCTGCCCTACGCATGTATGTACAAGTAAGGTATGAGAGCGCGAGTGTAGCATGCTGCCGCCGGGCCAGCGACCGACGCCGACGTCGCGCCCTACTCTAGCGGCGTTAGTACCGGACAATTATAATCATTAGTGAAAGCGCAGAGTAGAATGGTCGCGGCGTCAGAGCACCGGCGCCGGTCACAAGGTCGTGTGGATTCAACAATCAGAGAAAACAAGTTCAAATAAATAGAGTCAGTAGGAGAGTGTGAGAATAATCAAAAACATCGATAACGGACGGTACCGGCGCGTCGCCGCCGCGCGACTCGCCGCCCGGCGCCGGCGCGCGGCGACGACGCACGCCTAATGTCTCCAAGCAGTGTGCACGTCTATTTGAACAGTATGTGAGCACGCTCTACAGCCTACCACCTCGCTAGTCGCGTCTAACGGTCGCCCTCCGCCACGTCCGCGTGTGGTCCGCGCCACGTCGCCGACGTCCCACACGCTCTATACCGTAAGCTGGGAGTTGTTAAAACATGCGACTTGGCAATGCTTCCATCTACAAAACTGTCACCAAACTCTGTAAAACCACTATATACAAATGTTATGGGACACGAACGTGTGGAAGCGTACCGTCAACAGACCATCTGAACACGCACAAGCTAACGAAACATCTCAACAAAATGTGTAAGCTGTTATAGACAAGACAATATATTGAGGGAGCACTGCCAAGTCGCTGGAGCCCCGCCTCGACCCGCAGGCCAGTACTCCCGCCGCTCATGGACGCACAGTACAGAGTAAAATCCAGCTCGGACGCTGCGATCGACTGCTCCACACACATTATCAATGTACATTTTTGTTTATTGTCACCAATCATGCGCATAAATGTATTTTGTATGAACAGAAATGCTCGGGTGTACATTGACTGTATGTAGGAGGCGGTCTCGCGCTGCGTCCCGCACACGAGAGTAGACAGTGACAGTAAGAGTGAGCGCGGAGAGCGCCGCAAGCGTCAAGCGACATAGTACATACACTCATCGACCACTAGACCGCTGGGTTACAGTTTAATCACAATATAATCTGGGCATGCATATTGTGCGCTCCAACAGCACCGACTAAACGTAAACTTGTGTATGTATCTGTGAGTGTGTGTGTCACAATGTGTGTAAGTGTATGTAATACGAGCAGCAGCTCGTCCATCATCTGTGTTAGATTATAATAATTTCTGTTCCAATATGTCAAAGCTACTTTTACAAATATACCAAGGAAAAAAACATGGGTCTAATATGACCTATTCATTGGATAAGCTATGAAATGTAATGGACCGAGTCATGTTTGACCCGTGCATTGGAAGTACACAGATGGTGAAGGAGCCGCTGCTTTGTACATTTTGTAATATGAGTGTTAACAAAGTGTATTAATGTTAAAAAGCTAAATTTAGCATAATAAACTAAATAGGTCATTTAAAATTAATAAAACACTTTTATGCTGCATCTATAGTGAGGTGATAATAATAATTTATATATTTTTTTTACTTTAAAAAACAATCCCCTCATTCCAAACAGCTGCAAGTACAAGTAGCCATACATCGAATATCTATGTGGCTAATGAAATAAATAATTATATTTAAAATGTGAAAAAAACATACTCGTACAGTCGAACATGTCAGAACACAGTGCCCATTACAGAGTAGTAGAAACGGAGTAACACCGAGTAGGGAGTACAGCAAGCCCGCACCGCACACCGGACAGAGAAGCATCACACAAAGCGCAGGAACGACGGGGTGACGTCACGGGGAGGGCACGCCGCCACCCCGCGGGGCTGGTGTCCAGTGCGTGTGTGTGTGTGTGTGTCGTGTGCGTGTACCTGATAGCGCAGGTGCGGCAGTGAGGGCAGCACGGCGCCCCACAGCTCGCCGCCGCCGCCCGCTCCGCCCACCTGCACCGCACCGCGCTCACACCGTCACTCCACGCCGCCGCGCGCGACGCCGCACGTGTTCAACGCACTCCTGCTGCCCTCTTTATAATCTCATTTAACTGATACGGTTACATAGCAATGTATTGATGCAGCAGGAGTGGTGCGCACGCGCGGCGATGTGCGCGGACTCGTGGGATCGGTCAGTGGGGACGGACCACACGACGTGTTGGCGAACCGTCCACACAGTACAACTTACAATATACACTTTCATACAATTATAATTTGGCACTGACCAGTTATTAACTCTTAAAAGACTTGTTTAAAACTAAATTATTATTAAAATCAATTATAATCCTTCATCAGTTCGCTTTCTCGTCGATATTATAACGTTCCATGTTGTACTGAAGTATTGAATCAGTAACTGGCCAGTACGATACAATATCGGTATGCTATGCCCAGATTCATAAAATTCTTCGGCGCGTCACAACAGTCCTACTGCCTCGTGCGAGGGTGCGCTGTTTGGACCCAACGTCGGTGTCGGCGTACAGAGAGTAGAGCCGTTGTGATATTCGACACTGGTGTCTATACCCAAGTGTAGTGTGTTTTGTGGACCAAAATAAAAAAAAATACCCGTCGACTTCTACGAGTTTTGTGTTACACCATGTAATTTCTAGACACTGTGTAAATTTGACGTTCATAGTTGGTCTCATATGTCGGTTGTTAGTTTGAATTTGTCTACCTATGTCATCTGTGTAGTGTGTTAGTTGTGAGTGGAGCGCGGCTGGTCGGTCGCGAGTGGGACAACAAGACCTGACGTTACACTTTAGAGTCGGTGTCTAATGTCAAGTGTGCTGCTCGCTATCGTATCACGGCCGTGTCTCGGTGGCGTCGTGTGCTGTACGCTATAGAATACCTGCGTGCGCTGCGCGTGTTGAGCGTGCGGCGCGTGCGCATGTGCGTGCGGCGCGTGGTCGCGGTGCGCATGCGCGTGCGCGTGCGGCCACGATACGCCGCCGCCCAGCGCGCCCAGCCGCGCGCCGCGGAGAGACATCTGCGCACACGCACGTACACTGTGTCAGTACGCGCGCTCACACACGCCCGCCCCCGCACCAGAGGCTTGCGGTCTTGAGGGTGCTCACCTGATTAATGTCGAGCAGCAGCGGCGCGTGGTGATGCTGCACGTGTGGCACGTGCGGCGTGTGTGCATGCGCGTGCGCGTGCTGTTCCAGTAGCCGCTCGTGAGTCCACACCCCCGCCGAACCCACGTACCGCATCCGCCGCCTGTACACATCACCACTCAATGTTTTATTTTCACAGACGCCTGATACACTGTGCCAGCGTGCTGGAGAGGTCAGACCGTAGCCCCAGTGATTAGGGGAGACAGCCCGAGCCCAGCAGTGGGGCGGGATGGTCGTAATGGACATAAGTAGCGTGTGTGTACTCACGGCGGCTGGTAGTGGTGTCGCGGCGTGCGGCGCTCCACCGCCGGCGCCGACACCGACACGTTGCTCTCGCCTGCAACACCACAACCACTCGGTCACACCTCACGACACAAACAATACAAGATTTCATTTATTAAATATATAAATAACTATATATTTGTAGATTCATTGTAAATCATTATTGTTTGTAGCCAAACGACCATATTCTGAGTCATCGCTGTTACGTTTGAAGCACACTGCAGATATCATCAGGCGCAGTGCAGTTTCTTATATGAATGTTGCACACATTATTATTTACGATAATAATATTTATTAGGATTACAATAATTTGGACCTCAATGGCCTGAGAATTATAATAATAATTGATTGTTGATCGTGATGCAGGACCTGATGAGAGATGCCTGGAGATGCGGCGTCGCTTCCTGCTGGGGCTGTCGCCGGCCTTGGAGGAGATCTCGCCGTCGGAGGAGCCCGCGCCGCTCACCAGCGACTCCACGCCGCCCACCGAGCCCTCCAGCGGGTTCGTGTCCTGCAACACAACACCATCACGCATCACTCACTGATGTTCTATCACCCACCTCCTTTGTTGTCACGTCTCCGTGAACATAGTCTTAAAACTGTTTATTGAAATGTTATACATAAAATTAAAATTCCAAACACTGCCGTTATTTTTCAATTATTTAAATATAATATGTAATTATTACTCGGGACACGTTGAAGATTATGTAACCCTTGTAATTTGCACAACGTAACATGCTGTAACAGCAAAATAAATACCCGCTGAGTATACCAAAAGGTCCTTGATTACTCCGGATTGAGATCTCCAAAAGTGGTTGATATCAGGTGGACTTTTCTTATCAAAACCAGAAAGGTAAAACCTATATTCTTCGTCTACGAATCAGTCGGAGATGAGGGCAGGAGTCAGACGATGTTCCTTTCATCTTATCGCGCGGCGTGTTGATCATGCCGATACACTTACCATGTGATGGTGTGGGTGCACGAGATGCGGCGCGTGCGGTCCGTGCGGCGGGTGCGGCGCGTGCGGCTCGGCGGAGGGGCCGGCGCCGGGGCTGCCGCGCACGTCTGCACAAACAGAAGGACATGTAGCGCACCTTCACTAGACATACACCACTCTCACCACCACTACCACCGCGTGCAAGCGGCCGAGCTCTGTTAGTGCATGCGACGAGCCATCTAGTGCTACGAGCTGTAGACAGGTGCTCTATGACCAGTCTGAAGTTAGTCACTTCATGATGTCAATATACATATGTATATCTCTGCGTAGTCACTGCTAACAACGTGGCGAGCGCAATGTCCGGCGCCCGCTGAGTCTCTCCCCAAAGCAGGGCGGTAGTGATAATTTCGATTCCTCTCCCACGGCTTAAAATATATCAAACCAATAACAATAATGCGAAATTATGTTAGAATTTTGATGAGCATTTCGTATGATAATATGAATGTGTTATATTGTGTATAGCCGAGTAGTAAGTAAGGCGCAGTAGTGTACCTGGTCGGCGTCGGTCGGGCGGCGCGGCGGGGCGGCGCTCGGCGCGGCGCGACCCGCCCGCTCCGCCACCTACAACAAGCACACGATGCATCACACCGCGCCGCACGGCCTCTACATGTTAGTGCTCACACGAGCTCCTCACACCCCTCAGACCCATGTCCATGCAGTGTCTACAATGGTACAAGCCTCGAGGGATGCAGTGGAAGATAAACCTTGTTTCTTCGGACCCATATTTCAAACAGTACGATAGAAAAACTATTGACAATGGTTGAGTGTTGGTTTTTACTGCACAAATATCAATCGTAAGCTCAATGACATAAGATAGAATTCCAAGTTCTTCGGCTTCCATTCCATATATCGGCTGACCGTTTTCATTTAATGCAAGTTAACATTCTTTTTTAATAAAACATCAGGATCTGCTCGTCTGTCGTGACGTCAGAATCTGATGGATCGTCTCAAGTGTTAACTACTTCACACCGGGCGCCTTACTTTTGATAACAGCGTAAACTCGAACCCCGGTCGTGCTACCTTATCTTCATGAAATTAACGTGGGATGGTATTCTGTATAGCAGCTATACTCTTAAGTGTGTTCCGCGGAACCCTAGGGTTCCGTGATACCTCTGTCAGGGTTCCGCAAAAATTTAGAAAAAAAAATCAAAACATCTCTCTCAATAATAATTAAGTAGTAACTGTTACATTGTACTTTTATTATGCTGATTAATAAAAAATACACTTATTGTTACATAAACAATTGTTTTATTGTAGGGTTCCATCAAGTATTTTGCTTCCCAAAAGGGTTCCGTCATTTAAAAAGTTTGAGAACCACTGCTGTATAGCAATTTCTATTGTCTTAAACGCGACGCGGTGCATTATGTGCATGTTACGCGCTATCGAAATAGCGTGTGGCGTAGGAAATCAGGGACTAACATTAAGGTGATGTTCTTAACGCTAGGGTTGCGTAACTAGTCAAGTACTGTAGTATGGTCTGCAACACTGTACAATAGAGACTGTAGTCAGTTGTCACACGAGCACTGACAGTTTTTCGTGTTTTCGTGCCACTAAATTTCCCAAATGTGATTGATGTGTGACATACCGATGCTCAGCCGCCGCTGGTCGTGGTGGTTATGGAGCGGCACGTGGTGTTGCGCGTGATGTTGCGCGTGGTGCGCGGGCCGCACGTCGCGCTTGGCGGGGGCGGCGGGCGCGGGCGGCGGTGACTGCGCCACGCACGCCTCCTTCGGGCTGCCGGCGCTGCTGCCATCGCTGCAGACAATACAAAGCATTAGCTCGCGGTGGGTAGAGGCAAACATAGTTTCTGTACTTTTGGCCATTGGTGATATTATATTCCCGACGGGGCTCGGTTGATGAACAGGTTGTCATTTATTACGGTAAGTAAGAATACCAGAGCTCTGGCCGCGGACGTGTGATCACGTTCATGTAGAATGTATGCCGCGACGCAACATCGCAGTTCACGACGAGGCGCGACGTCACTAGGCGTCGCGTCACATACGTAGGTTATCTCGTAACAAGTTATAGCGCATGCCGGCCTGAGCACTAGAATATTAATTTTTATTACACGTACTCTGAAGCGAAGATGTAACTCATATTAAAGTTTTATTGAATTCAATGTAGAAGTCACCTAAAACACGTATGGCACAAGTCGATACATACAGTGTTTGTTTAAAGTTACAACTTTTGTTACATGGCCCAATGAGAAACAAAGCTGAAATCCGGCTTCGTATCCATATTCGCGGATATAGCTTTTTAACGATCTGATAGATGACACATCCCTGCATTTGTGTACACAAGCCTGCTTCAATGCCGTGTGACGCGCGTGGTACCCATCGGGCACCATTTTGTGATACCCTTTTTTGGTTGAATAAAATACTCGGTTTGTAGTAAGTGGTCTGAATTTCCGCAACGAAGAATATTGGTGGGAGACCCTGGTAGTTAATCCACACGACTTAATGCATTTGTTTAACAATAAATGTCATTACTACTTCGCTGATAAATATCGATGGTAAATAATATTGTGGAGATATTACAAGCGTGGAGTAGGCCCGCGCCGGGACGTGCGCGTGCGATGTGCGACGTCGCGGCCGCTTTCACTGCGCCAGCGTGTTGCGACACATTGCACGCAACGCGTGAGGAACAGATCGGACACAGGCACAGCACATCATGAAGTTAAAACTTATTACCCATCCGATAAAGATTCATATGGTGTTCCACCATATTCGGGAGATAGATATCTGGTGGTGAGGGACCTTTGCTGCACGAACAGACGTCAATGCTTTATCGACCTTAACACACACTCCGTAGGTCACAAATAGGCGCATGCGGCCGCAGTAGTAGGCACAAGCGTTGCGCAGGCCGCAGCCATACAACGCAGCACCGCTCACTGTTTGCGTCACAGCACGCCGCTGGCCCACTGACTCCGATCCCACAGCCGTACCACTATGCACCGTATCGCCGTCACAATAGAGCAGAGGCTCGCGTGACGCGTGGCGAGCGCAAGGTCGGAGAGACCCTGGCCGCGACGACTCCTTTGTGTCGGTTGTCAGCTCGCAGCGCCTTCCGCGAGTACCTCGATATCAGCCGCGCACTCGTGCCCTCGACAACTGCGTGTGTAATTATTTTTTTAAACAGAATTCACAAGGGCGCCTCACGATAAATAACCATAAACATCCACAATACCAGTAAAAAGAACGAACGCAGATTTGTGTATTTTTTTAACCGCGTAAATTATGGTGATAATACACCGATTGTCTGTAAACAAACAAATTACGAGCTATAGTATTGTAGACTGATTTGTCTAAAACACGGGACGCGTTACGCATAAAAATATTGTTTCCCTTTTAAAACGTTAAGCAAAAACCTTGCATACGTGTCCGTAACCAACTGGTTTTTCTAGACTTGTGAGCCTAAAGTTTTGTTGTACCCTCACCGATAACAGCGGGCAGTCGTCACAGAAACTCACCAGGACTCAGTAGCCCACACTGGGACACTTTCGCTCGGATTTGTTCTCATACAGCAATACATGCGACAACGCTCTGTACCTGAATTTGTGCCCGACGTGATGACACGGGTCATTGAAGCTATCAGTCATACGAACTATCTGGGCGAGCATTGGTTGAACTAGGACGTGTCTACTCGCGTTCGTGATAAAATATTTAATATAGCTATTTAAAATACTTAAAGAGTAAAAACTATGGTATTATAAAATCAAATGTGATGCGATGCAAGTTCATTTTCGTCGATTCATTTCGAATCACTGCATCGCCAAATAATATGAGCGCAAGCGTGTGTTCAGCCTCTCCGACACCAGGCTGATCCTAAGTTGAGATGACGTGGGTCCCCGAACCGCTCGTTGAGACATCGTCGCGGCGCAACACGCGGCGGGGGCGCGGGGCGGGGGCGCGGGGCGCTGACGCGTGCTCTTTGTGTTGAGTTGTTGATGAGAGTAACTTTTCCGTTGCGAAGCGGTCACGTTCCACGCGCCGCGCGACCAGTGGTGAAACATTGTGCAATACGGAAGTATATTACACTGCCTACTACAATTAAATATGAACAAACTCCACTTAGAGATACATAATGGTAACGCATCTGTAATGCAAGTTAAAGATATGAGCGTGTCCCTCGCCGGACGGTATGAACTGCGACGGGTCATAACTAGTCCTAAATAGTAGCAACACAACATTCGCCACTATGGGGCCGACGAAGACGGAGTGGCATACGAGACCTATGAAACGACATGACCAATGTTACTCCACGACGCGCCGCGCCGCTGGACTGCTACTCCGCTCGGGAACGTTGTAACACTGACGCGGTGTAGAAATCTGAATCGCCACGCATCGCATCGCAGTGTGAGATACGCCTTATGTTTTGCGATGTGAACCTCGCACATGAAGAAACGACTTTGTCCTAGTTGTCACATAAAGACGCATATTAAGAATAATGTAGTTATATGTTCATACAGCATCATATTATGTTATATCCACAAGGACGGATGGTGTTTTGTTCCGCGAGGTGTATCGTGGTTACGTCACCGCGCGCTCGAGGGAGTCGGTCCAGTCTCCTCGGGCGCGGTGTTTGAGCGCGATTGTTCGCGGCGCAACAATGAGCGCGGCTGAGCAGCGCTCGCGGGAGTAGCCGCTGAATGGCTTCGAGGAAGCCGTAGCGCTCGCCGTTCGCCAAGTGTCGCAACCTCGCGAGCCGACACAATACGCCGCCGGAATGTAAGGAAACTCGCCGATTGTCGCAAATATCACAAAGAGACCGTTCCGCTTGCGACTCGGCGACCATGTAGTTTCATAGCGAATAATTAATGCCAAGGCCTTCCCAATACCGCCTCATGGTTCTGGGAATTTAGATGTTACCTCACTGAATGGTCAACCGCGAAAGCCACATGACATTTACCGAATAAAACTTGTATACAGCTTAGTTCGCAGCGGTCGTTTTAAACTTGATAGTGCCGGTAATACTTTGCCCTAATGAGTGTCGCGTCTCGAACTCTCGGCACACGCTCGTCGGCAGAGCATAGATAAACCATGAAACGCTTGAACATCGACGTAGGATCAGAGAGTCTACTCTCAAAAACGAAATCCGTTGTTTCGGATGACGGATCGTACATTTTCTTACTACGAAGTGTTACGGATCCGATGACGGATTCGACGACGGATCCGTAATCGGATTTTGACACTTATGACATTTTTACTTTCGTCGACCGCACTATGAAAACACATTTGACATAAAATACTTCGTTTCTGCGTTCGGATCTTAGCGTCAATTTTACGAAAGCTCTAATCCTTTCGTTTGATTTTCGTTTGGTACTTCAGAGGTTTTAAAATTGCTCAATAACTCCTGTGTGAAGAATTGTTGCGATAGGAAAGTGCTGGGCGAAGTTGAAAGCGTCTCTAACTGCGTAAAACCTTCGTAACATGGAATTTGTAAGAACTTATAGGACTTTGCCACCCCTTTTTGAAACCATCTGCGAGGATATAGTTCCACTAATTCCTCCAAAGCACATATACGGGGAATTGATACTACCACTAAGGTAAGCTACAGAAGAAATATTACTTTCTACCTTTCTCAAGAACCTAGCTGGTATTAGTATATGTAGTATTCTTAACGTGTAAATGATCTTGTTTTTGTTTTTTGATGCATTGTACTAAAATGTATATAATATTTGTCAATTTCATATTTTGACTGCGCTACATTTTTATTCCAGGAGATGTTAGGGAGCTGTGGAACTAAGTATAGATGGGTCCATGGGCCAGCAAACAGTCTCTGAGTGCCTCAGGCAAGTGTCTGAGTCAGCCTCATATATTGACTAAATTTATAAAATTTCCACAAAACCGACAAGAAAGGACTCTTATTAAAGAATAGTGAGTTAATAGATATTAATCATCAATTCTTAGAAAGTACCTAAGTGTCATCCACATAACATTAGCCTTTAATTTAAAATAAATTTAAACACTCTATTTACTTAGGTTAAACAAGCCATTCATAATTTCTCATTTTTTCATAAATATGTAATTCCAGGCATATGTGGGTGCATTGACTGCACTCATATAACCCTTAGAAAACTTATGAATTTTATGCCATCCTTTGTAGAAAGTGCCTATGACTTTGAATTTATTAGACTTTAAACATAATATGTTTTCTTGTTTCAGAATCAAATAATTAAACAACTACTAACTCGCTAGAGCTGCCATAACCAACACTGCATCACGCATGGAAGATTAACTACCAAATATATGTTATCGGAAAATAAAACATTATTACAATCATTTTTGTATTCGTTTTTTTAATTTTTTATTCATTTCTTTTAACTCTCTCAAAATCCCCTCCAGTACTTCTTTTTTTCAGTTCAGTCAATGCGAAGGACCCGATTAGAGGTCCGCCTGTGTCGCTGGGCGCACTCGTCGTCGTACTCTCCTTGAAACTGTTAGGTGGAATCATAAGAAAAATGTTCATTGTTTATTGTAAACATCCTAACACATGGTACATAAATATATGGGTTCTTATTCCTACTGGGATGAAAAATAATAAAATTCACAGAAAGATTCAATAAATTTTACCGTAAAACCATTGTGTATATCGATGGGCAAAACTAATGATTTCTTTAATAGATCAAACCAAGGAATTTACTTGTTATTACACAAACTGCCTTTGCAATTGAAAAGATATTTGTTTAAAGCGAATAAATAACATTTTATTAATAAACTTACCAATACAATAAATAAATTTTACTTGTAAATTTAACCCGTGAGGTAGCTGAATGTTTGCCGGCAAACATTGACAGCTAGGCGTGTTACGGAAAAATAACCTTATTATGTAGTATATATTATGTAATATATAAGGTTATAATCCCGTGACACACGCAAATGTCATGTAGCTGTCTTGGCTCGCCGGCGAGCCACGAGAGACCAAGAGTTAAATTCCAATTTGTTGTGATTTTCGCCAGTCAACTTGTCAATGTCCATCAATTGTCAAAAATTATAATATTCCACAGATTAAAACACAATGCAATAAGACCGTAGATTGCAAAATCAGCAAAAATATTTGTTATTTTGTATCTAATAAATATTTAGAGTTATGAAATAATAGTTATATTACAGAAAACCTAATTAGACATTCAATTTATATGTTTTTTTCACAAGAATATTATAATAGGTAAAATTTACGGTTTTGAAGATATACATCTCTAATCCGACACAATATTTTCATTCGAACGTTTGTTTATGGTTCCGAAAGGAACTATGACGGATACGAAGTAATTTGGTAGTACGGTTAAATCCGAACTTCGTCGTTTCTTCGTTTCGGAACGACGTTTCGGTGTTCGTTTTTCGAAGTAGGGCCACTGCTTCGGTATGATATCAATTAACAAAGCATTAATGTCACGCGACACGTGTGATGACGTACTCCACATACAGGGACGAATTTTAACGTCTACCTTAGGCGTAGGAAAACATACTCTTTTGTATTGCCTTTATTGCGCTATCATTTAACATTCAATAGGGTTTATTAAAAAAAAGCGAAACGCGCTGCGTGCTCTATATGGGAGTGTTCTTTTCTTCCATAATATTAAATTCACCCAATATTTTCAATATAGCTTAAGGCTATATTTAAAATACTATTATACGCGATTATACGCTAGCATCCGCCTCGTTGTCGCTTTCCCGTGCTTTACAGTGGTGATGCTGCACGTGGACGTTATCTTCATCTCGCGCAGGGTCACAGCCGGACGGCCGGATGCCTCACGCAGTCTACTCACCTTATAGAGCTATATTTAACGACGCCTCCGCGCTGTTTGTATTTTAAACACAACTTGGCACTCTTTTACATATTTTCAGACAATCACACATGCCAACGGTCACCAGCGACCGGACCACGTATCGGAAACACGAAGTAGTCGTATGACAATAACATCTGAGTTTGGACAGAATTCTACGTCACATATGCTTATGCTCCGCGAGACGTGAGCCTATTGAGCGGATATTATCTCGATTCGTACTTCTTGGTACTGCAGCTGGTGTTGGTAGACAGGCCTTTCATTCAATGGGAGGTTGTCATCCAGTTGCAGATAATATTTACAGGCCAATCGAACGATAAAAGTCGCTACATGACTGTTAATTACAACTCCGGAATAATCACACATCGGCTTAGCTATTCTACGAGTGCAAGCCGCGCCGATACGCCGCCTTCCTCTCCGTTAGCTCGTACGCGTAGCGCGCGTTCGACGCGCGATAAGCGCTGATAACGCGCCGCACGCGACTGATAACGTGTCCGGGGGGACTGAACTGTACTAGTATTGCCACACGGTTGTGTCGCGCTTGATAAAAGTGCTCGAACAATGCAACAGATACAAAGGAGCCTCAAGCGTACAACCTCACGTGGACAGAGAGTGCAATAGTTGATTGCAGCGCTGCGTGGCTGTTGCAGGCAGGTGGTGGGCCAGCTCTGATGTCGGTACCGCGCAGATCGTGTGTGGTGCGCGGCGCCGCTCGTGACTCCGCCACACGAGCTCCGGCCGAGTTCACTTCCTGCTCGAGTGTAACACGCTAACCGCCAAAAAAACTCGTTCCGACGCGGAACAAAGACTCGACTCTAATTGTTAACCTATGATCCGCGCGTCACACACGTTAGCTTGATTCAATATATTTAGTTTTATATTAATCAACATATGTGTCCGATAATCCCGGCCTTACACTAAATATAAGCCACGAGCCAGGGACGTCAAGCACGGAGGCCCACGGTCCCAACCTCCATGTAAATGAGATGCGACCGCACTAACAGCGACCTCGTAGCACGGGGCCCGCGGTCACTCGTTTCAGGGAATCATCTCCGTTCGTGAGCAATGATCACGAACCATCGGGCGAGCCGCTTGTTGTTATATGTATAAAAATCTTCAGATTCAGAATATTTTATTTGCATTGAATGAGGGCACAGTTATTTTACCTTAGCGACTGAACCGGTGTGGTGGGTATACGAAGTGTTGGGGTGTTGTAAGAAAAATAAAAAAATGTTAATTGAGCAGTTTCCACTCCAATAAGCAGCGCTCCATTTAAAAGTTAACGGGTAAGTATCTCGCTTGGGGTCAGCGCGGCCGAAAAAATATCGGTGCCAAGTTCGCGGCGCGGGCGCTTGTGAAACTCGGCCTCCGGCGCGGCCGCCGGCTGCGGCCAGTGTTGCCACATCCGAGCAACTACTCCTGCGCACTCTTATTGTGTACAAGACCACACACTCGCATATCTGCCTGAATAGATGTTCGCGCGCACATACGCCGACTTCGCAAGGAAACTCATCATAAGTCGCGACTCATAACAAATCGCTATGACGTATTTTACCACTTGTGTAGTGTACTCAAGTACTGTTGGGATCAACCCAATCAAGTCAAAGGATGAAATAATCCTCGCAAAACGGTAGTGCAATCACGTTTTTACGTGCTCCTACGATGTGTTTATAGTGTTATAAGATTAGCTGCGCGACGCCACCGATACCAAAAACAATTCCTTGATGACTGAACCGAGCGCGTATTTACAACACTGTCGCCAGTTCTTCTACTTCGGGCGCGGACTCGTAATTCCGCCTCTCAATATACCTTGATCACGATATTTGGTCCCATTTCTGTTGTTTATTACTAATAATAATGAGTTTAGACATAATTCAGTTCTGATCAGCAGTAATGGTTTTTCAAGCAAATATGTTTTTTTACTGGCGGTTTGTGGTAACGTGTACCGGTTCTATCTATCTTGTGATTTGTATTGTTTAATGTGCTGTGCAATGTGCAGTGGCGGCATAGGGAAATGAAGAAATCACTCCATGTATACCTTCACATGGGATTGGAAAAGCCCACGCGAGCGGCTCTTCAGCGGTGCCGGAGGGCGCGCGGTCGACGACCCGTCGCCCGGGACCGCTACCCCTCTCCGACGCCCTACTCTAAATACGACACTAACACATTACATATTGAGTTCAATATCCCTTGACCAACACACGCATGTATTTTTCATCTCGAACCAAAGTTTGTGAAAAAAAAACTCTTTCATCGTAATTTTAACTTTACCACCATTGACATAAGTGCTATTTCATTGAGCTAGTAACGTGTAAATAATGGCGTATTATCTTTTATCGGTTTTATTTTGCCAACAAACTAAAATCTTCTCTATGTGTCTGTAGTTAAGCACCAAAATAGTAAAACTCTTGCGTGTTATTGTAAAATTCGGCATGATAATGTATTATCCCCGTCGCGGTCGCACGTAGAGGAAGCACGCAAGGGCGACGGTGACGGAAGAGATGGCAGCATTCAGCTCGCTGGAGATGTGAAGGCGAACGCGATTTTTGATCGTTTTGCATAGAATACGAAATCTCAGGCGGAGGTCGCGATGGAAGCCGCTGCAGCGAGCCGCGCGCGGACACTTCCTCGCGCCACGGCCTCCACACCTGCGCGCGGGCACTGCGCGATAGGCACCGCATAGCAACCAAGGTCGACATCGGTCATTGGAGTTACGATAAAAACAATACACGTTTCATTTTAATGTTATGCTATTTGAACAATAACTCACACATTCAGCAATGAATATCCGTATTTATCGATATTAACGCGTTCTACGTTGAAGGTGTGATCACCGGCGCCGACGAGCTCCAACACGGCTCGAGGACATTGCGGTTGCAATTGAAGGGGAGCAACAGGCACTGGAGGGACGCAGTGACTTCGGCAATCTCACTGGTATTACGAAAGGCACGTTTTGTGAGTCGCCTCAGTAAATTTGATCCGTGTAATGTTTTTGTTTACGTGCCGCCGTACACAAGTTGCACATTACGATACTGATCGGTTGTAACGTATGCGATATTATCACACACCGGCGCGGTGACGCGATCTGCATCCGCGATGCCTTCCAGACAACCTCTAGCTAAGTGCTCGTGTAGCCACACAGCGCCGGGTACTAACGCGCCGCGCCTCGTCCACGATCCACGCTAACGGCTATGAATATTACAACAAAGTACGGCGCAAACTGAATATTATACCTGTATCTAAACATAATACAATTAAAACAGGCCGATGTATAGATAATTATAGATATAGATGTATACATGTTGAATAAAAACTAAAATGTGGTGACTTTATTAGAGCAAAAGAAGCCAAAACAACAGTTTTTACAATTATTGTCTGTTTGTATGTTGGTATATGCATCACGCAAAAACTAATGAATGGAAGCGAATACAGTTTTAACCGACGTTTTTGCTTAAGTTCGAACTTAAAATATAGATCTCAAACCGGCTAGTTTTACACGTTAAAAAGTTATAATTTGTCCGCATTTTTGTCCGTCAATATGCTGGCACAACAGCAAAGTGAATATTTCAGAGAGTGTTCATCGCATCAGAGCATACTCGTACACGATTAGCTGCGGCGCTACAACATGACTCCACCGCGCCTTCACGCGATGCACTACTTACGCACTGAAACTGTAAGTGAAACGGATCTCGGCGGAAAGTCGGCGCACTTTCGCGACAGTGTGCGAAAGTGCCATGTTCTGCGCGGTGTGTTCATATTATTGTTGTAGGCGCGACACGTTACATATAAACAGGTCGAGTGACTAAACCTTTTGTCCTTCGGCAGAAGCGTGTCGTATGTGTGTAACACTGTGGTTCTGTGTCGCTTGTACTGCGCATGCACGAGTTTGATTCAACAGTTATTCATCGAGAACCTGTGGTCGCCATCTTGGAGTTGACATCGCGGTACAGTCGGCACCACAAGTGCCGGCTCGCCTCGTTTTCATGTTCATTTGTTTAGTTAATTGTGCCCGCGGGTATAATATGTTGTATGTATATCCGTAGACAGTATATTACGACATGCATGCAATATGTCGCGTGGCATAATGTCGACTCTAGGACGAATGAATTTATAAAGTTCAGTAACGACATTAGAAGTTCGCGCGCTCGCAATGTTTATGTCGGCGGTAGAAGGTAAGTGCGCGAGTGTACTCGTCCCCCCCCCCCCCCCCGCCGCCGCGCCGCGCTAGTGTCGCACGTGTGCGCGCGGTCACGTGTAGGTGTGCGGCGCGGGCGGGTGACGTCACGGCTTGTTTACAAATATACGCGCAGCTGTGCCGCCGCGCCGCGCATGCCCAGTGCCCGCTACTCACTGCACACGCCGCCGCGCGTCCACACCGCGCCGAGGCACGGAGCGCCCGCGCCTGCCACGACCACTTCACAACGCTCCGTCCTCAACTCGAAACAACAACCCCGGGACCCACCAGCGACAACTGAGCCCGCTCGACTCAGCAGCTAGCTTTGCTTAGCTATGATTTCTCTAGCACTCAGGCTGAGCGGTGGTTATCACTCACGAAAAGATTCTCTTTGGTCATGTTTGATACGACAATAAAAGACCCTCTTCACTGCTGCGCCGTGTTTAGTGTTTACTACGAATGCCTATTGTCACAAACATGAAACAATACTAACGTATGATGACGTCACGCGGCGCGCGGCGCGGCGGGTCGCTTTTACTATAACAATACTGTGGACCGGACACACTAAGGTAACATAATATATGGATAGATGGATGGACCTTAACAATTGGCCAACGAAAAAGTGAGACGCGAACAGTATGTGAATCTCACTGACACAGGGTAAGCAGATGGGTAGGTAATGTTCTGAATAAAACTAACATTACCTACCAACTATATGCATGCCCTGTGCAGGCTACAGGCGAAACTGACAATCTGGCCGTATCTATCAATAAATCTATGGAAAATGTATACATGCCGTAGAACTGGAGTCACCTGCGCGAGGCACCGCGTCGGCAGCATCGCTGTGCGGGACGAGGTGACGCGACTGTCATGCTTGAGCAGCTCTTAACAGGCAGATCATTCTGTATAGACCATGAACTATCTTTATGAATCCAAACAAGAAATAACTAACAAGTTCTTAAACTCTTCTCAGGCCACACATTACACGAGACCGTAGATTCTTGAGTAAGTTTCGTAAAATGTCGAACCTAATTCATAACACATGACATACTGACGTTGCTCCTGTGTTCACAAAACCGTGGGGAATTTAATCGATGTGAATACAGGTAATATTTATTTGGTTTACACACGGGCATGTTAATGTAACATTCATAGTTCACTTAATTTATTGTATTATACAATTAGACACAATACAAATAAATTAAAGTATAATGCGTTTCGATCGTGGAACATAATGAGTCCATTGAGGCGATGGTCGGCGCCGCCGCGGTTCATTAGAGCACACAACAGCGCGGCCACAGCGGCGGCCGTGACCGCGCGCGGCTGGCTGTTTCGCCGAAGCGCTCCCCGCACAGCCCCGCGCGGGCTCCACGTGTCCCGAACAGCCTCGCCAGCAGCCACTGCCAACCTTCACCGAGTTTCGCAACGGCGACGATGATGCGTCACCGCTGGGAGCGTTACCGGCTGACGAACTGCGATTCGCTCGCCCCCGCGCCCCTCGCACACACCGGCTGATTATGAATTATCGACAAGGTACGGGCACAGTTATCCAAGGACGACAACTCGCTGCCCGTTAGAAGGTAGGTTCAGGTTCTTATCTAGCGGGAGACGATCATTCATACAGTCTACGCGAAATAAGTTTGTAAGAAAAGTAAAGTATGAAACGCGTCGAGTCATCAAGCAGATGCCGGTGTTGTAGTTTCGCACAGAGGTCGCGCCATCGGTGCGTGAATTCAAGTTTACAGAAGTTATTGTGAGTGGTGACGCGAGCGCACATACCGACCCACGGCACAATCGATACGAGCTGCATTATGTATACAGTGGCGACGGATTTGAGCGCCTATTATCTCTCCACCGTGAGGGTTACACAAGTTGATAGTAAGAACTATATCGGGTGATTTTTATACGAGCATATACGATTTGTAAAAGGCTACCTAAGTGCACACCGCCGTCCATAAAGGGGGAATTGCGGTTACGATGTCTACCGATACCAATTGTGGAGATCGTCAAGAGATGCAACCTACCGTGTGAATACACTACAAGATGAACAGTCGATCCGAACAGTTGCCTCCTGGTGGGCACTACAGGCCTGCACTGCAGCCGGCGCTGGTGGCTGTATCCTCGGCCCGCGCGCGTGTGAACAGACGAACACGAGCGCGCGACCTCGTAACACTTGCGCGCGCTGCCGGCACACGCACCCCCACACGGCACATACAGATAGCCTATACCTCAACACTATCGATATTATGTGCCTGAATGTGACAAACAAGCGATTTAACCAGAGTAGTCTTTGGATATCGCTTTGAGTAGGGGTGTCTAAGGGAAGACGCTGTTTCGACTACAATCAAACCGTAATCTAAGGTAAAGTGAGTTGCCTCGTAATTGATAATATTTTAGAGGTTCTTTATAACATCAAGTCCAGAATGTTCTCAAGACGACTCAACAAGCGGTGCGGGGGCTTGTCTGCAGTCGACACAGAGCGTTTAATCAGATAGCGCCGGCCGCGAGGTCGCCGATTGGCGGACAGACCTCCGCCCGCGAGAAGCAGCGGAGTGCGCACAAGGACGCGCGAATTATCCGACACGCGCGATATAACACGACCGCGCTGAACCTAGTCGCACGGTGTCCGAATACAGATATCACTTATGTTTATTTATAAACATATTTTGTAGATTAGAATTTGGAACAGAATCTATTTCCAAGATACACGTCAATTGTTTACAGTATATTTGGGTTTGACAAGGAATTAATTAACTTTCTTTTACGCAGTTTGTGTGTCACTATCCTTAGGTGTTGGTCACGCGCAGTACCGTGGATCGGAGCAGTTCTGCACTTTCCGCAACTCGAAGTGAAATTTGGCGCGTGGGTGTGGTGACGCCTTTGTTTTGTACCAGTTGCACAAAACGGAAGCCACGCTGCAATAATTTCTCTTTACAGATTTTTAATGATATCACCTATCAGCAGCTTTTATTAAACCATCCCAATCTCAATCTTCAATCCGATTCCGAGAATGAACCAATCAAAATAACTCATTTGTAGGCATGCCAAAAAAAAAGCTTTGTTCTTATTAGTACATTTTTGAGATAAATTTAAAAAAGCGATGAGGTCTTTTAGTACAATCCCGCATACTCTGAAAGGCCTACGCGTGGGCGCTGCGCGCTCTCCGTTCAAAGGTCGCGTGCTCGTGGCGGAGTTGCGCCGTACAGCAAATTTCCTCGTGTAGCAACAATAATTACGGAGCTGCGTGCGTTTCGCCAGCGCCTGGCGCCTCTCGAGAGTGCTGCACTGCACAACCGCAGTTATCGTGCTGTTTCAATAATAATTATAACTCGTCCTCCTGTCGTAGCTAGCTTTTCCTCAATACTATTGATAGATATGGCGGTGTCTTCTAGCGGCCTTCGATACGTACGTAACCGTAACTTCCCACGTCAAGGCTTAGTGTGGTGCCCCGACCCCTAACGTGGGCACAGTCTGCGCCGTCCCCAGAGGCGGCCGATGACGGATGCGTGCGCGGCACACGCGCCGACTTTACTAATACAATTACATTATGGCAAGCATGAGTCGAGTTCAAATCCCGCGCGGGGACCTCTAATAGCTTTAATTCGTCATCCCCCCTCGGGGCGCAGCGCTCGGGAACACATCACCGACTGCAGCCACATTCAGGGCCATTTATTTATTTTATTTTATTTATTTATTTATTTATAGAAACGCCAACAGTATACATATTACTTACTCACTAATTACAATTTCTTATATCTTATGACAGAGTTGTCATAACACAATATATTATTATCTGATATGTACACCCATAATAGGCATTTACAACATTCTCCACAGCAAGAGGATATTTCGACAATATTTACATGACAGAATATTTCGTTTATTTTAAGAAAACCACGTTTTCGTTAACAAAAGGGAAGGTAGTGCTAGAGTAGCGTTGCAAATCCCTGCGTAGATGTAAATAAAACATTAATAATTTGTTTGTTTGTTTATTCATTTGTTCTGTTCAATGGATGAAACGGCTAGGATATGGACTATTTCGCAATATCATGTAATACGCGTCACGACTTATGTTTATGGATCCATGGCTGATAAGTTTTTTAAGTTATACGGCTGATAAATAGGGCCGGGAAAGGAATTAATAGTGAGCGAGACTTTGTATTCCATTTTAGCGTCACCAATCATTTAACAAACAACAAAGCTACCACACAATGAAATTGTATATCACCTCCGCAGTGTACGCACACTATAATGTGAGGCGTGTACCTACATACATGCGTGTCACCGCGAGTGGTAGATGAGTAATGTTTGCTCGTAGGCTAGTAACGCAGTTTCCTGCTACTTGCTTTATATTTAGTCCCAGAGAACGCTGGCGTTGAACGTTACCAGATAACGACATGTCGAGGAAAATATAATGTATCATCAACTTGAAGACAGTTGAGGAACACTCGTGTTATTTGCTTCCCTGTGGTAAATGCCCCGTCATAACCTTATACACAAAGCACAAAGAGACTTGAGGGCGATGAGCACGCTGTAGTGTCGTGCGATACTTTGTAATGCTCAACTAGAACTTTATCAATTAATATGACGAACGCTATTAAAGCCGGCGGTGTTGTGCACGCCGTGCGCGGCGCGGCGGTCACACACCACGGCTGATAACTGCGTTGTCGTTACTAGTTACTGCGCACATTCTTTGTGTCCACACTCGCGGGCACTACAATGCGGCTCCGATATCCACTCGGTAAACATTTGTGTATAAACACGTCGTGTTGTTGCGGTGAACAGATCTACGAATCAAAACTCATCAGCCGACAACGTCGACAAATAATCTACTTTGTATATTAATTGCTGATAAACATTTCCATACTTGATTGTGGACGCTTTTTACAACCAATCAATCCTCTTTTTATATTAAAAAATGTTTTCAAATATTGTTATGCCAGTGCTACCAGTATGTGTGTTCTGTACTAGGACTACACCCTTTAAATTTTTTTTAACTTTGAATTTTTTTTATAGCTTTGGGATCGTTTCGGCCTCGCCGCGCCTTTAGATTGTTTAAAATTTTGTCAAATCGGTATACTCATTAATTACAATAATAAACGCTGCACTATACGTGTACCGCTGTACGTGTAAATGGCTTAAAGTAGGATTTTTGATGATGCATTGATTCAGTGTAGCGAAATGCAAGCTTCTTTGCGACAAATGCCAACGCGCCATAACCCGCTGAGCCGGTCCGTAAAACACGGCACATATCCAAAGGGTAGTTTTAATAATAAGTACTACAACGGAGAATCGTCATAATTACAAAAAAATGTGTCAGCGACAGCGGCGATCTCGTCGCCGTGTAGGGTGACGGGTTGAGGGGTGCCACCGCTCTCTGGAACCGCGCGGTGGTGGCTGCGGCTCCGAGAGTGGTGAGCCGCGATGACGTGACCCACATGTCGATGAAGCAACATTGTATTGTAGTGCGTGTGAAATCGTGCGCATGCGCCGCCGCGCCGCGCTGCGACCTTGCGCAGTGCCGCTTCCGCGACACACACACGCTAGCAATGTACCAAAGTGTTTACATGTGCCTGTTATATACAAACAACTCGACAGCATGTCCACGCGCACATGTGTGTAACTCGGATGTGGACATTTTTGACAGCTCCTCCCGTGCCTCAACGAGGAAGTGAAATGTCACTAGCAAACATTGCGCCTTTCCAATTTACATGAGGTTAGGATTAACCTAACAGCGAGTAGACACAACCGCTCAATATTGGTAGAGGAACTGGGAATTACGTTGCTAAACTGAAATTGGTTTTTTATTTTGTTTTAGAGATTTACAAGCCCGTTGACACCAGGCCGTTCGGCAGCCGCACGCATGATGCCTCATATATTTTAGGGTCAAAGCGAGACCGACTGTCTCTCTGAGGGCATGTGCGAGAGCATGCACGTGTCTGCCGGCCTGCGTGGCATTGCGTGGCGCATGATGTAACCCGAGGCAGTGCGTCGCGCCCGCCGGCCTGTGACCGCGCGGCTCACACCACGCCCAGTGCACCCGCCAGGCGTGTACTCTGCGATTATTGCACACAGCTCGGTGCGCAGTGCGATGCTGCAATAAACCGGCGCTACGCCGAGACCACGTCTGTATCCTCTAGGGACAGGCGCAATTACTGCACCCACTTGCAGCCGCGTTCACTTCCCTTTCGTGATACGGAACGAGACTATTTCCATATCGACAATTTACGAGTGTTTCTCTTGCTTAAAATATTGAAATAACCTAGGACGTTACCCAAAGTTACGTAGGTACGAATTCAATAGACTGTGAGACAATTGACTAAGAGTTGTTACCTAATTAGGCTAAGCCCCGCTCAGGTGTCGACACAGTGCGAACACTAGTGTCGCGTGCGTCCGCGGTGCGGCGGCGCGCGGTGCTCTACACTTTCGCCGGACAGATGAAAGTGATCGAGCGGAGCGGAACCGCCGTCGTCGTGTAACTAATGGCGCTGACTGCTGGACAAGTGCTCGAGAACGCGTCGGAGTCGCTGTCGAGTGTCGCGGCGCCCGTGCCGACTCACTGCGGCACGAAACATCACACAACACACAATAGAAACATGCGTGCGTACGCCATAATATTATATTTGAACATGAACACGCACGCCCTGTCACAGAACATTCAATGGCACTACGTACATGCGCGATCTATGATAATATCATGACGCACACAATCAAATCGCACTGGGACACAAACTATATGGTTGTGAAAATGGGAACTGGCAATACATTTTAAACAAAAACATTATTCCTTACGATCAAATTATAACGGCTACATTGAATCTGATGATAAAGTCTCAAAAAGGTACAGACAAATGTATGGGCAGGTCAATAGGAGCAGGTAGACAACACACGAACCTCCGCCGTGTACCTGGCGGTGGAAACACAGACAAGGTGTCGGCCCTGCAGCGATCCGCAAATATTGGAGGCGCGGGCGTTACGACTCGACGTAAAATATCCAATAGGTATCTACGTCAATAGCTATTTTGTTTCACATTTTTTATACCATTTTCCAAGACCTCTCTAACTTTCTATTTGATTCATTATGCTATGGGTAATTCCCGCCAGTATTGCCATGAACCAAGTGATGTACGGAACTCATAAGTATTATGTGTGTAGTAGAGCGCGTGGGCGGTGTTGTGTCGGGCTGATATCCTTGGCGCTATTGTAGGTAGCGGTTGCTTCGTCTATTGTGAGTACTAAGAACAGTCGCCCTTCGGCGTGATTCTGCGCGGCGGTACAAGGCGCATCCTGCCTCTCGCTCTGACGCAGCGTGTCAGACAGCGACGCGAGATTCCCAAACTCGCTTTTTGTTCATCAGGTACGGCGGAGTTTTTGTCCGCCACGAGATTTTGTGGTTTTCAGGTCAAAATATAATTGTAAGCAATGGTTAACTCTATGTCTACGACTATAGGGTTCGTTTTGGCAGCGCGCAATGTGAACGCGTGTTGAAGTGAGGTACGGCAGCGGAGCGCTCAAAAGTCTTACGTACTGTGTATACAGATTGCGCTAACACGAAGTAACCCCACGGCGCGGCGTATCGACAAATCAATGTATAAGAATATCGTTAAAACATAGAAACAACACACAAAAACAGGCAGTGTTCGATATCACAGTACAGGCAATTCATCTTGTTTGATGTGATGTGAGACCGTCTCCCCGCGCCGTTCTCTACGCCTCCTAATGTTGAAAAACTTCAGCTACTACGGCGCTCGTGATAACGGCAGTGCGGTCAATATTATAAAAAAATAGCTTGAAATTAGAAAGAAGTAGTTGGATCAATTTACACCTATAAAAAGCCTTAACCCCGGAAATGGTAGCGTCGCATGTGTCATGTCGCAGTGGCGTCCTGGCGGGCGGCGGCTGGCGCGGCGCCAGCGGCCGCCGCACAAAGGAATAGCGCCCGGCTCCTGCTCCGAGGATTACATTAATCAGCACTGTAGGAAGCGCACAAGGTCGCCAGGAAACGTACCCACCGACCTTGACCGACCGGGAAGGGGGGAGGTCGTGCGGGGCGGGGGAGACGAAGGATCAAAGATTGAGCGAGATGTTAACGATGTCAACATACACATACTTGATACATGTGTGACTTATCAGAATGGATTTTGCAATCCCTATACGTGATGTTCTAGGAAGCCGAGCCAAGTGACAACATCAATTCCATTTCTGGCATTATAGTCGACTATGGAGATACAAAATGAATCAGTTGGTAACCAAGAGAAGTGGTACGTCCAATCTACGTGTATTTACATTAATTATTATAAATATAAATTATTTATTGCCACGCTTAAAATAATGATCTTCATCGTAAAAAACGTGCGTAACTAGAGCTTTATTTAAATAAATTGTGAAGACTACGCGGGTACACCTGTGGCAATAGGACATGATAAGTTTGATCTCATCGAGACGAGTGCAACGTGTTCCTACAGGAAGAAGGCTAGTGATGTCGCTGACAGCCAGACGGGCCATCGATCTGCGCGTCCAAGCCGTGGGCGTCTCGCGCCGGCCTCCCGCACCACCGCCTCGAGGGTTGGTAGGCGTCCCGAAAGTCGGGTACGTTTGTTTGGCTTATCTGTACTTTACACTGGAAGGCAAATATACTGCAGTCCTAATATATTTTGATCAACTTTAAATGCTGTGTCTCTCGGTTGATGGAATTATACCGACGCGGAATGTGCATCCGGCCGACCCGGCGTCGCGACTCGCCTGAACGAGCCACTGGTTCGGGTTTCTCAACAAATAAACGAACATGTTGAATTAGGTATGCGACCTGTCCTGATTGTCTAAGTTGTTAACTTAAAATGTACGTAAAAATACATTGGTAGAATTTTTATAACTCAAATGCGCTGTTAATCCGGGTTTCCGTTGTTCAAGCGCTGTCGGTGCTGACCGCACCGCGCAGCGCCGCCGCGCCTCGCGTGCTCCGTGCCAAGCGTCCGTGACTCACCGCCTCGATACCAAATATCTGTACTTGATGCACGTTGCGGTGTGAAATCAGCGTCGGCCGGTGTATTGTTACGCGGCAGTTCCCGCGGGAGTCGGGAGGCGCATCGCACATGTCGAATGAGACCCGGCAGGTGGTGCTCCAGGCCCGGATGTTTACATAGGACGGTTATTTTATTGGGAAACAAACAGATACGTCGTGACAATAACGTGTAGCAAATAGATTTCTTAATGGAAGAGAACACCGCACCCTATCATCTAAGGTGATGGTGAAATCAAGAAGCACATCGCGCTGTTGCAAGTAAAACGAGATATTGATAAGAGAAGTTATCTATTGCGTCTCTAGTACTGGTCTCACGAAACGTGACAGCAAGAACTCAAATTGACGCATTACATAACGAGTCGGAAAGCTGCCTGTCCGAGCTCAAAAGAAAACTATCTACTGCGTTACTCTAAAGCTATGTGATTGCTAATTGTTAGTCGCTCTTCGGTTGTTCACGCTCCGCGTCAGTATATTGTCTGGTCGGTGGCGAGCGCGTTCGGTGCGTTGAACCCTCGGTTCACTACCTGAGCGGTGAGCTCGCGCGCACTCGCCCCGCACCCGACGCGTCTGCGAGAGGGACTCGCCGAGTGCTGCCAACATTATAATACCGCTATACAAACTCAGAGCGTTTGTTTCAGCACCGTATATGTTGTTTTTTTGTCCAGACTCGGCAGTCTATCCGATCCAGATATAATGAACGAAAGGAGATGTGCTGTTGCTGAGTTGCTCTGGCTTCGTGTATCCTAGCAGCGCCGTAGTGCAACTTGTCCGTGAGAGCCTCTACGGCAGGTTTTTCAGTATACACAGTGGTCAGTAAATCATTGGCCAGGCGAGTAACTTGTTCATTACATCAGTTTGTGGGTTAAATAAGAGGAAATCGTCATCAGAAGGAACCAGTTTTTAGATATTGCAAGTATAATTTACGCGTGTGTAGTTTTAACATAGCAAAGTGACATTTACCTACCCACGTGTGTTCACCACGAGATGTCGCTGACCTTTTCCGGCACAATGTCACCATTCACACACCAGTACCGGGCGAGTTACTGGTCTCCTAGCAACTGTGCCGTTGCAGCCAATCGTTAGCTAAAGCGATCAGATATTATATGCCAAAGCCCCGGTTTAAGCCCGTTCGGCCGGCTTTGACCGACGGGCATAAAAAACGGCGCGCCATAATTTATAACTCGACCGGTCTAATTTGTCCGGACAAGCGAACATAACGGCCGAGTCGGGCTTTACGAACGACCAGTACCTTGATACTTTATCAACCCAATGTGTTACTCGGCACTTCCCTGACATCACGTGAGGCAGTGAGCTGAAGTGAATCACGCTCCACTAATTACAGACAATATATTGTTATCGCTTCACTGATCTAGTGGCAGCGCGTGTGGCCCGTGAACTTGGCAAGATCCTGGACTCGATTGTCCAGGATGAAAACGTGCCTGAAACGGCCACAATCCCGCCTCCAGCTATCACATAACAATGCGGTTTGCGAACAGTTGCCTTTCCAATTGTACTGCACTTGTATACTCAGAGCTGGTGATTAGCGTCGAGAGCGAATGTTGAGTCGCACGAGGGATCTGAGACGTGTACTCGAGAGAGAGCGCGCCCGCGGCAGGACTCCGGAGAGCACTCGCTGCTGTAACTACATTATATAAAAGGGAACGCGCGCTAAGGTAATATTATCGCGCAAAAATGTGATTAGTGTACATTCTATATTGGCAAATTATATTCCACCTTTTCGTATGTGACTGCTTATAATATAATATAATATAATAATATTTATTAGTTACCAAAAGACATACATGAAATAGGTACGATGGATAGTTGCTAACTGCACTAGTTAGTTACTCTAACTGTGTTGCAGTTAACAGCGCCCACCTCCGAAAGGAACATAGTTAAAAATGATTAAGAACAGGAATAATAATTTCAAGCAAATAAATAGTTAAAATAAATAAATTTAAAAGAAGGTAATCGTTACAAAATAAAATATAAAATTAACAATGAAAACTGTGTTGAATGTAAGACTGTGTGTGTTTGTGTGTGTGTGTGTGTGTGTGTGTGTGTGTGTGTGTGAGTGTGTGTGTGTGTGTGAGTATGAGTGTTTACGAAACAAGAAGCTAGTATATTATGTTACTTAAGAGCATCTCTGTATCAGCATAGGTGAGGGTTAATAGCCAATCAAATAGAGCCTTTTTACACTTTCTGTATGGCATAACATATATATTGAGATTTTCATTTACGTCATTATATAGCTTAGAGCTCATAAAGTAAAAATGTTTACTAGCGAAGGTAGTCCTTCTAAACTCAACTTCACAAACCTTGTCCAGTCGGCGTTTCCTAGAGGCGAGGTTAGGATCAAAAATAAGCTGCGTATGCTTGCGTAATATAACACGATAGACGAAAAGCTGACGAATGGATAGGACATGACAATCACGATATAGTTCGAGTGTAGAGGAGCGGGAAGGTTTAAAGGTCATCACCTTCAATAAAGATCTTTGAGCGCGTTCGAGACGGAGCATTATAGTTTTTGGGCAGTTACCCCAGATTGTAATGCAGTAAGTGAGAATCGATTGGGCTAAAGCAAAGTAAACTGACCTTAGAGTAGAACCATCAACAATACCCCGTAATTTCTTGAACACCAACATGAGCTTTCTGATACGTGAAACAACTGAGTCAATCTGGTTCACCCAGGACAGACGGCTATCTACAACTACACCGAGGTATTTTATGCGATCTATACGATTTAAACTAACACAGTCACATGGTTCGGTATTGAGAGAAATGCACTTGTGTTCAATTATGTTGTAGTTAGTAGACGGTTGACAAGATTTTGTCGGTCCAAAAGTAACAAATGCGGTCTTATCAAGGTTAAGAGTAAGAAGGTTGCTAGATAGCCAGCCCATGACCGACCTGAGAGCAAGCTCAGCAGAGGACTTCGCTTCCATCCAACTTTTACCGTGGGCCAGTATAACAGTATCATCCGCATAGGAAATGATTTTACAGTTGTTAAGAGTGAAACTACACAGCTCGTTTACATAAATCAAAAACAAGCTAGGCCCGAGTACACTGCCTGCTTACACCGGTCAACACGATTTTTGAGTCTGGCTCCTGAATATGAAATATTGGTTTCTCCTATGTTACAAATAAATAAAAAAATAACTGTTCCGATCAAAGTTTGCTTTTGTAGAAACTAGAGCAATTTTACTGAGTTTCAAGAAACACATACAAATTATTATACTTTCTCTGTAATTTTATTTAAAATTACGATAAAGAACGATTTTATTGAACATCAAAGTCTTTTGTATACAAGGATTATGACTAATAATAGCAAACAAATAGAAAATAACAAAAAATCATGTTAAAATTTTTTTTTTTTTTAATGGATCTTTTATGTTTGTGTGCGTATTAATCCCCAAATGTAATCTCCCATCATACTCTCGTTGTACTGCCCTTGGTAATGTCGTTCAAAGTCCATCACATCTTGGTAAAAACGTTCTCCCTGCTCCTATGAATAGGCATCCATATTATCTTTAAATTTGTCCAGGTGAGCATGTAGCATATGGAGTTTATGGGACATTCTGCAGCCCATCAATTTAAAACTTTCAAGCATAGTTTCAATGAACTCTTCATAATTGTCGACACTGTGATTTCCAAAAAAACAATTGACTACTGCTTTCAGACGCTTCCAGGATTATTTTTCATGAGCAATACGGAATTTTGTGAAATCATCGCTGCTCAGTATTTGTTTTATTTGTGGTCCAACGAAAAATACCAGTTTTAACTTTAGCTTCAGATAATTTGGGAAAAATCTCTTTAAATATTCAATAGCTTCAGAATTATGATCTAGAGCTTACACAAATTGCTTCATTAGCCCTAACTTTATATGTAACGGTAGCATCAATATTTATTTAGGCTCTACTATTGGTTTCACTTTCACATTATATTTTCCAATTTGAATTTAACACAAGCACCGTGAGGCACCCATTTTTTATCTTGATTCCGTATTTTGAGGTCATAATAAGCCTCATAGGTTTCGCAATGCTTCAAAATCGTTGCCAAAGCAAATTTTTTGCTTCTTACTTTAATAAATTCACCGCAAATAAAACAGAATTAATCAACATCCTGTTTACACTTTCTTGGTGGCATTTTCTAACCAAGTATGACATAAAAGTCGGTTGTTACAACTCAAATATACTTTTTCTTAAATAGTAAAAGACTAGTAAACACTCACTACTGCCGTTCAGACATAATTCACAATTTGCAATTAAAATGATCAAAGTGCTACCGCCTATTGCTCATAAGAATCAATTAAAATCTTCAAAACGTACTTATCAACATAAATCAGACAAAAGCAAACTTTAAGAGTTAAAAATGGATATCCGAGTGTTTTTCGATGTTTGGAATCAGAATTCAAGCATTAGAACAGAAACACAAAAAAATTTTTTTTTTTGTCGACTTGTGTTATGAATGTAGGTAATCAAAAATGTCACACGCGAATAAGCCGAGGCGCTCGCTAGTTCTCCAATATCATATTCCGTACTCCTTAATATTGTATTTATGCCGAAATTCGTAGATGTTTAAATGGTTTGTTAGAAGTAAACGCAAAAACTACTGAATACATTTGAATGGAATCAATGAAACAAGTTTTTATTCAGCAGAAGTGACTATGGGACTACTATATTTTATTTTATTCCAAGAAAAGACTTTCATGCCAGTCTGAACGCGTTGGCAAAATGTAGTCTTTCATAATATTCATTTCTAAGTAAAATATCCAATACGAGGAAACGTTTGTGGCGAGGTCTCTCCTCTCTTCACCACAATGGCGATGTGTCGACCGTTATTGGGAACAGTCTGATAACACTTGAGTATCTATTATGCGAGCAATTAACACAATAGTTCGAGTGACGTCAGTCCCACAGACCGCTAATGAATTAATATTAAAAACTCATTATCATCAACACAGACGCTTCGTCGAATACCAATCAGTGCGGAGTTATTTTAAACTGTCGGTGTGGCGGCGGGCGCGAGGGACGCGAGTGGTGTCGCCACACTTACCGGTTTAAACACTTTAAACATGTCCTGCTTTAGTTCAGGACGCGTACTGTCAACACTTTCATTATAGGTAGTATTGGACCGCGGAAAAACAGGATATTTAATGATTAAATTGATGATACTGATTCGACCGAAAGCGTATACGGGTAGAGGCTGTGGATGGGTGAATTAAATAAACGTGAGCGGGCAAAGCCGCGTTCAGTAAGGCATGAAGCGCTGGCGGCGGATGTAGGCGACCATCCGCCGCGCCGTGAGTGACGCGCTGCTGATTTTTACTCTCTACTCCCGTTTTATAATTCAAATCCATGTATGCCACAGTCCAGGAGGGCATATATTACTGTACATTAACATACATTAAAACAGTCAATGGTCCGCGCGCCCAGGTGTCGCCAACGGTTACCAAACCGGGGGAGCATGAAGGATGGACAAATGATATTCCTTAACCCTCGCGTCGCTTCGTGGGGACGCCCACACTATGGGACATTTAGACCCAACAACTGTTTGATGCTAATCTTTGGGTTATTTGATAGCTTTGGTAGTGAAAGAATTTCGTCAGTTTTAGCACTGCATGGCGATCTGTGCGATTTTGTCTGCAATGCACATAGGACGTGTGGACGCGCGCCAAAGCCTGCACTGAGGAATATACTCGCGAGATGCGCATTGCTATCGAGTAATGGCGCCTGTTTCTACACTGTGCTGTTTGTGTGTGTTTGTGTTGATAACGCGCTAGCGGCGCCCGCCGGCCACACGCACATGTCGACATCTTATCACGAGCCTACACAACTGGGTTACAACGAGGGCTCAGTTCGTGTCCACTACTATCTACTACGGAATATAATATACTGTGTAGCACGAAACCATCGCACACTCGGTGATGAATCCGCCAATAGCTAAAGTAGTTCGATCCGTTTCGTGTTTCAGAAACGGCCGATGTATGTATGATGTTTTCAGAGAAGATAGTTTGGTTTTTGACACGATTTTAATCATCGCAAGAAGCAGCGGAGTCACTTTAAATTACCAGAATAAAAACAAATATCATCCCCACACCGTAACGAAGTAAACACTATCTAATATTTACGCATCGGACACGGGGCGGGCTGATAATGTGCCGACTCGGAACTGGAAGTAACACCGCACGTCGCTACACAGTCTGCGGATTTCCCTACTACAATATGTACAGGGCTGCCGTCCGTCCTAGTTCCAGTTTTGCCCCAGTTAAAAGGGGCGGAGGCGGTCGCCAACACTTCAAAATGATAGCGAGTGAAACTATCATTTTATCAAGCTCAAATTCCTGTCTCGAACAACTTATAGGTGTTTTTCTAAGCATAACGTTTTAAGTGCTCGCCCTGGAGATCCACGAAATGCTGAAGACTTCATTGAATTTAGAATAATTGTTTTTTACTAGATCAATGAAACTACATGTAGCGAGGTGGAACAAGCCGAGTGAGATCGCGGGCTGGTGCGATGCGAAAGTAAAACGCGAGCGTTGGAAAGCGTCGTCGCTGCGTCCGCCGCGCCGCGCCGTGCCGTGCCGAGAGCGGCTGCGAGCAGACACGCCTCCTGCCACACGTGGCCGCTGACACCCCCATCCGCGCTACCAACTCTCAGCGGACACTCCAGAAAGTGGCAAGCAGATGTGTGAATGGTAGAGATGCGTTATAATTTGCCGTTTGAAAATAGCGCAAGAACTCTATATGGACCAGAGTTGTTGCTGCAGTCTTACAGAAGATCAAGATGGTCATATAATTACTGCGTTAAGATGAGCAATAATACTGAACGCCTACACGTTAATCTTCGTTCCAGTGGCGACATGTTCGTGATTAACGAAGGACCTATCTTGAACGGCATTGATCGCTTGCCGGTGAATGCTTCCCGTGTTCATTTCGCAGTAAACGTCAAAAGTAACATTGTATTCTGTATACAAAGACGCGGCTTCTAGGTTTGAGTGTGGAACGAGTGCCAAGAGATTCTTAGTGATGCTAAATAAATAGTACAGTACCATAGAGACGACGTTGGCCACTACAGAAAACATATTCCGCACTCATGACGCGGCCTGCACTCCTAGTCCCTGCACCTTGTCGTTTCAGGAGTTCGAGTAGTAAACAACTTACAGATTTGGGTATCTACACAGCAGATATGGTATGTAATAAAGTTTATTAAACGGGCACGGTAAAACGCACTACCTTTGATAGAGAATACACTGACGAGAGATTATTATATCTGGCCAGTCGATACGATTACGCAGGCCTGTTTGAATCGTTTTAAGGTAGAAATAATTACGAACTGATAGCAAACTCTGTCAAGGCACAGTTTGAGCGCGCCTCGCAGTATCTCATGTCCGCGCCGCGCCGTTTGGATACTCGCACGATGTACTGCCTGACCGTGATGCACTACTTATAATTTTATCACAGTAAATAAATACATCCAACAGTAATTCAAGGGCCTGGCTCCTCACTAAGATATATCTAGTGTTTTTTATAATAAGAACTATAATCGACTTTTGGTCCTACAATACCCAGACTTGTGTGGGTCACACAAATATTTCTTTATTTGAGCTGGCTCGTTTAGAATATACATATATCTTATAGGTTAAACCTCACCTCATCGATGGAGGTAAAAAGCCATATTATGATTATTGCTTGTGCATCTGTTAAAAGGTAGCCGCATATACTGCAAGGTTCAAGCTGTGCTAAATAGAAATAATTTCATAATATTTTCTATGGAATGTATGTGAATGAGCAATTCTCATAACTGTGCCAAGTTTAATGCCAAGGTGACACACAGACTGGCTTGTGTCAGTATGTGCCAGCATTGTTTGTAACAAATGCTACAGCAAACTAACAATAGTTAGTTAGCAAACTAACAATAGTTAGTTTGCTGCAGCATAGACCAACTTCAAACCACCAATGGTTTGAAGTTGGTCAGAACACCCATTCTAGAATCTGCATCACGGCACAGTCTGTTGTAACTATGGTATTATTACTATTTGTGACTAACTTCACACCATCCATGACAAAGCAACTGTACAGCGACTAATACCTTCCAATAAAATTATAATAAAGACTTCCAACAATTACGCACATATTGGTCTCAAACTAATCAAGTATGATGGGTATCGGATACTATAAGAGACATTTGCTGTGAAAATACAGATAGTATTAGTGTTAGTTAGATTCATTGTAATTGTGGCCCGTGGTCTCACAGCTGGATGTCCACTGGCCAAGTCAGATGTTAAATGTTGACATTAATGTTACCTAAAATTGCTATATGGGTCAACAATAGACACTTCACCCACACATAATGATGAATGTAGCTGTTTGAGAGTTGTCAAGATGATGCCATCATCACTACAGGATATGTAATGTGATTATTTTGTGTTTTCATCAATAATAATGCAGTGAACCTAAAGAGACAGTAATTATGTGGGAAATAAACTACGCTTTGTAGCAAGTTTTTTAGGCAAATCAAAAAGTTTATATATCATGTTATACTTAATATAATTAGTGTGAACATTGGCTAAGGAACATGATATTATGTTTTTCCTGATGGCATAATCCAAAACAGCCATCATTAAACAACAGACAGAACCTTGACTTGCTGTGTTTTAATCTTTTTACAGATTTAAAATAAATTATACAAATTAATTAATTATTTATCAGCAACAAGTTTTGTAATAAATATTATAATAAATTGAATATTCAAGGATTTAGAATGTTGATATATCTGAAATGTGCCATTTCTGGTACTTAATTGTTTTAAATAATTAACACATAATTTGTTATCAATATTAACAGGTGACTAAAACTACCAAAAGGCAATTAGGTCGAATTTAATATCCAAAAGTAAATCAGTGTGTTGGCGTGCGTGTAAACCTGATGTCACGTGGTGTTTTTACCAAGATGTAAAGATCGTTGAAATGATCGCGTTTATAAAGTTTTTCATTTCAACCTCGAGTGCGGTGTGTGCGTGCGAGCGAGCATGTGACGTGAGTACGTGCGTGTCAAGTGTCAAGCGTGCAGTAGTCACTAGGCAGTAGGTACCTGTAGTTCTGCTCGTAGTCCCAGTAGTCCTTGTAGCGCGGGTGCCAGCGCGGGCCGCCGCGCGAGTACGGCCTCCGAGAGCCCCCTTGGCTCATGCCCGCTGCGCCATGCCACCCCTCGGTATCGATCCGCGCACTAGCGCGCCTTACACCACGCCCGCACGCTACCACTCTCACAATATCACCACTTCACTACACTGCACTGCTACACTCACGAGACGAGTCGCGAAAATACAATTTGCAGGACCCTAGCGGAGCCCTATGCTCTTGTTTTGGAATGTACTGCAAGTGCGTGAAGTTCGTACGTTCCGTCTCGCAAGCACGCCAACGTCACGGTCCACGCCCTCTGGCGGAAAGCAAAGTACTATATTTAAATATGACCGCGAACACCTCGCATTTTTTCTTCTTATTTAATTACCACTTAGTGAGTCATCGAAAACCAATATATTTCTTTCATTGGATGTGGTTTAATTATTGCACACGTTACCTAAGCCGATTTCACTCTCAAACGCAGTGAGAAATAAGACTCCGTGATTATTGATTTTATATTATAAATTTACATATACAATCGCAATATGTGTTTAAAATCGTCCAAGAAAGAGCACAGGAGCACAAAATAACCGAGAACAACGACAGGGCGTGTTATCGCGCACTTAAAATGGTTCGTCACCGTTCACATAATTAATGTGAATCAGACTGGGTAATCTCGTTCTGTCGTCACGCACTGTCGCACAGCTACACCGCAAAAATTAAATACAGGCACTGTCTTTCACTTCTTTTATATAAAATAAATCCTTAAAACACAGAAAACCAAAGGAAAAGTTAATAAAAATGTAAGATAACGTAACGCTATGCGCCCAGTCCGGACGACCGATACGTAAGCCTCATAATCATAAAAAAAAGTTTACACAACTCGTCCCGTTGACATTCTTAGCGCTTGCAGCCGCTTCAACATGTACTCGATCCAGTAACAGTTTACCACGGACAAAATTTCTAAAGCTCTGTAGCGCTGTTTTTGTGAAAAGCAACGCTATTGTTATTATAATGCAGCCAACATGACGCACGCAGAGCAGTGTGAAGTAAGTCGCAAAGGGGTTGCTCCATCTCTTTCCAACCAAGGAGGACAACAGAGACAAGGCCATTTGTTTGCTTTGAACTGAGAATTTTGATTTTTTTAATTTTTGTCGTACGGTGGCGCTTCCCACAACTCCCATGATACTATTTTTATGATGACACAACGCGGAGGCCTACTTTCACTTAATTTCGTCTCATTTAGCAATAAAAGTCGAATACGAAACGAAACTACCGTTACAGGGGCCATAAGTTACATAAACGACCGTATCTATTTTGTTTGCTAATGCAGCGAGCGACGCATGCAAAGCATGTGCATACAGATGAGCACGTAGCTGTGACAAAATAAACAAAAAGCCAATGACATTTTACAAATAGACGCGTCATACCCTAACAAAATTGCACATAAAAACAGCGGAGTATTTACTATAGTCACAGCCCTAGCGGCTCGTATCGATACGGCCCGAGCGAGCCCGAGTGGTTCCGAATGGGCCCGAGCGTCGGCCGCCCCGGCGCCATGACAGTCGAATGAAATGCATTTATTAGTTTAAAAAATAAGTTAAATAGTGTATACTTATTACTAACGTATGAAATGAAACGTTTTTCATTCACAGTTGGAGTATAATTTGTACATCGTCTAAAAACACAGGAAGGCATTTTATTTATAAAAATACAAGAAGTTAGTAAGCCGACTAGCCGCGACAGTGGTTGGAGGTTGACTAAGTGAATGTCGGGCAGTTACCTTACTTTCGTCTTGCCAGTATTGAGCTCGGACAACGTATCTATGTAATAAAAACATCTTAGCAAAAAGCTACCATTATATATTAATTCTTTGTGGCAGTGGTAGCCCTTTGAGTACGGTGTAGGCACAAGGGGGCGTTGTGAGAACGACGGCGGGCCGCGGGCGTCACTTTGCAGCTCACGCATGGGAAAGCACTTAGTTCTTTTCATTGAACTTTCAAGGTTGCTGATTCATAGTATGCAGGCATACAGATAGACACGTCACAGCCTCATTAATAATATGTTATTCATTACCCTATTTCAAACAGTTTTGTAAGATCGGTCTATCACTGTACCGAAAGAGGACCAGATAAACTTTATCGCTATGGTCTATTGTTTTCACATATTACCTACCTAGCTAATAGCTGCACTGCTAGCGTATTATTTGAATCAGTAATGTAGTATTTATTTTTCGTGGCAGAGATGTATTGCGGTAGACATAAGTAATACAATTTTTATGAATTCCAATATTAAGCAGGCAACTCGAAAATACAATAAAGTATTGTATCGTAGTGAGTATGCCCTCTCGACGAGGGGTAGACCCCATCGCTATACGGATTTCTCTATGTCATAGCTATTCTTCGCTTATAAGATAGGGTGGTGTAATGAAGGCGGTAGGTCAATAAAACGACTGCGGGTGAAGAAGGAGCGATATATTAATATTATTATGTAGAGCGGTGTGGATGTGGCCCTCACAGGTTGTAGTCCTTCGGGTCGTACAGCTCCGACATCAGCCGATACATGTACGACGGAGAGCTGCCGCCGCTGGGAACAAAAGTTAAACTATTCACAAATACAGTAATTCCTCCATGCTGCTTTATGTATAGCCGTAATATTTACTTAGATGCCTTAAAAATATATATCCCTGTCTTGTATATTCTTGTTTTAATCGACTGGACAGTTACCACCACAAACAGGTAAAAAACCAGTGAACAACCTGGTACATGTCTCTGGCGAGTGGTGACTACACTGAAAAATCGCGTCTCTACGATCACAATATGATATTCAAACTCCACATCCACAGTATTCACTATCAATCACATTTATAGTGTAAGAACAAAAACAAGATAAAATATTTAATTTATGAGTGGTTAAGTGTGACGCGGGTGTGTCCACGTGTGATGGTGGCGGTGGTACGCACAGGTTGGTGATGAAGAGCGTGGTGTGGTCGGGCGGCACGAAGTCGTACCGCGGCGCCAGCACGCGCGCCTCCTCTCGCTCACAGAACCTGCACACAAAATAATATACAGCACGTTGTCTCCTTTTAGACATCGCTTTCGAACAATTTTTTATATTTCCAATTTATATAGAAGTATGCTCGCATGTTTATTACCAACACTACTAGTACACAGTAGCACTATGAACACAGAATTTTATTTTTTAATACAAAGCTCTTCGCGTCATAGCTACATAATCTATGTGTGATGCGATAGTGTTTACACACTCGGTTAACGGCAGGAATGTATACATTGGTGGTGTATACATTCTGAGTGTCGTTGCGTCGCGTGCGAGAGACGTGTCACCGGTAGAGGTGTAGTAGCTAGCGCTTACTCGTAGGGCAGCGCCTGGTGCGAGGCGTGCGGGATGCCGCGCGGCGTGTGCTCGCCGGTGTGCAGCGGCGACAGCAGGTACAGCGGACACAGCGACAGCACCTGCACACACACACATGTGACAAATAATAACAAATTAAAAATTGTAATTTTTTTAAATTGTGTACTAATGTTCTCCCAGCCTCTAAACACCGAGCAAGTGAATATTATGTTGTATATTATGATAAAATTATATATTGATAATTTGTTACTTTATAATGAACATGTTTAATATTACGTTAATTCACATTTCCACATAACATTTGGATAAGTACATCAATTGTTCTGCAACACATTGTGTAGATCCAGCAGTATGTTTAGTGCACCGGCGTGCTAATGGGGACTCACGGGCACGTTGTGGTACTTGGCGGCGGAGGTGACGGCGAGCAGCCCCGCCTCGCCGAGCGCCGCGCCGCCGCCCAGCGCCGCGCTCACGCTCACCACCACCTGCACACACCAAACACATTTGTAACATGTATACACTCATATTATACAAGAGCAGACTGCGCGATTATTAGAGGAACATCAATGGATAATGGTACATGACGAGGTGTACATATACGAGTTATGCCCGCTTCGCTTTGACAATTACATATTTGATTAGAATGTGAATACACAAACATCTGTTCGTACAATTTGTTAAAAATAATTTTCTATAAATTATTATAAATATTCTTTATTGGTCGTATTGTTTACGGAAACTTGTAAACAGTTTATAATCGGTTATGCAACAATACTGTTAAATATGAGTGACATTATAGTGATATGTTGTTACTACTGTAGAGAGCATGTGCAGGGTGGTTACCTTGTTGACGCGCGACATGACGGCGTACACGGCGGCCGTGGGGATCACCGTGACCGGCACTCCCGCCGCCGCCAGCCGGCTCGCCATCGCGTGACTCTGGAACGCACAGCACGTCACCATTAATAAGTTATTAAAGCATCACTAGACTCACATATCATGTTCATTATCATCATATAAATGAGCAATGGCGAAACTTGCTGTAGAGTATGTAAAAGCTTATGGCAAATAAATTTTACGAGAACCCTCCTCACATTAGAAATCTGTACCTACATTTATTTTTTCGCATTTTCTATTGTCCCAAAGTAGAAAACAAAATTAAATTGTACACAATTTTAGGGGCATCGTGGCATTTTGCCCGTCACGCTACCCTATTGTTACATGTCTGAGAGTGAGCCATATCGCCACAGGAGGTGTTGTGTAGTGACCTCGTGCACGTCGGTGGACTCGGCGAGCAGCAGCGTGTACTTGTCGTGCGCGGCGAGGCGCAGGAACCGCTCGAGCAGCGCCGCGCCCGCCGCGCCGCCGCCGCGCGCCAGCACCAGCTCCGCGCGCACGTGCGCACGCGCCTGCGCACACACGCTCGACACCGTCGACTCCAGCTCCGCGCGCAGCTACACACAACACAGTATAGTCAGGCTAAATATAATTACAACAGAGCTGATATGGACATTTATACTACCCTATTAGTTCATTATAATTTAAATGGATACACCAGTACAATAATATAGATGGTCAGCAATCACTTTATTAGGGATGGTGAAGTTATTATTTGAATCTAAATTCCAAAGACTTCCATTGATACTGTTTAAAGTAACATCAATTGTACATCATTACCATGTACATTATTACATAGTATAAGCACTAAATTTACTAGTGCCTTATAGGAAGGATTAGATTGAGAAACAGCTTCAAAGTCCTATTCTACTGTATTATATCAGTAGACACCTCAGCGATGTGGTCTCGCAGGGGTTCCCGCAGGTCCTGGTGGTCGGGGCCGAAGGTGGCGCGGCGCGACGGAGCCGCCAGCACTAAGCGCTGCAGACTCTCGCCTGCACCCTCACCGTCCTGCAGTAGAATATAAAAATCTAAAATTATATTATGAACAGTAACAAACACACAACTGGCTTGTTTTTTAAAGGTAGTTGTCTAAGGTTTTAAAAATGTACGTAATAAGCTAGTATATCTATTGTCGCTTGTTCCTAACATCAGGACCCCTTTATGCCACACATATTGTGATATTGTCTAGCAAGCACATAAGTTGACATAAGAAATTGGCATACAGAATGCCATTCCTTATTCCACACAAATTTTACGTAAATGACGTATGTTACTAGCGTACACTGTCATAAAAAATAAGGCTCCAGAAATAATCTTGTAGTAACAATATGTCACAATCCAGACTTCAAAATCCTATTTCATTAGTGGATGGTTAAGTGTGAATGTGAGTGTGCACCTGGTTGGCGGCGGCGCGCGCCTCGTCGCGCACGGCGCGCAGCACGCGGCGGACCATGTTGCCCGCCACCAGCTGCAGCGGCAACGCGTCCCGCAGATGCCGCCCCACCGCACGCAGCGTGCCGCTCAGCTCACTACTCATGCATACAATGTACACCATGCACAGAATGTGGGCCGTAAATATTTGCTACTGTTTCAAATCTAATATAATATTATTCCTTTATTTTTTATTCTTTATTCCAGAACATGTCATATTAAAATTCTTCTTAGTACAGCAAACAACTCACCTATCACATTGTATCAATTTGTTTTGTGTATTGTAGATTAACTATTGAAACTTTTAGTTATCAGTAATTAATTGTTGTACTTTGTACAGGTATTGAAATAAAACTAGTTTTCAAAGTTTATTAGTTTTTTATAATTTAATTTTCTCCTGATGTTATGCTTACTATACTGCCTTGATGGTCACAGGTTGGATCCAGGTGTTCATCATATAAAAAGTCAAAGTTATAGTGTCTTTCTACATTTTGCTTTTATATAAAATTTTTTTTTGTTTTTGACAGTCCAGACTACACAGAATGACCCTAGTGTCGACCTCATGACTAAGAAAGCTGCAAAGTTTCGAAACATCGGCAGAAAATGAAAATATAAAATTACTGCAACAAAATCAGAAAACTAATTTTATTACAATGTTGAATATTTGGGTTAAATAAATCATTTGTACAGTTCTTTTGTGACAAATGTACTACATGGTTACAAATAAATTTGAGTACCAAATATGAGATAAATGCGAATAGTTTTTACAAGTACAGACACTGACTGGCTTCAATGTTCACTCACTATGCTGTAGCGTGGGGCGAGTCACTGATTATCTGCTCCAGCAGGGTCACTGTTGCTACAGCTATGTTGTGTGAACCGTCTATCTTCCTGCAATTTATAATAAATTTTCATAAATAAATAAACCTAACAGTTGGCAATCTTCACTTCAGTACTTGTGTAAAACAATGTCACAAAGATATACCACCCAGAGCCTCACCCATCACTCACTATAGTTAAGCCTTGGCCTTTGGCCAAACGTAAACCATTACTCTTATCATTCAGTTAGATATGAAAAATTTATTTTACCCACTATACTATCAATTTCAAATCTCAATAATAATTTTAGTGGTAATTATTATTTATTTTGATAATATTTGTGATCTTGCAGGGCACTTAATAGATTCTTTTTTAAAGAAAGAAAAAGTCCTAATTTATATTTGATGTAAAAACAAAAACATTGTAAACCTAATATGTGTGATGCAATAATTAAAATAAAAAATACTTAACAATATTCTTATGAAAATATCTCAACTTACAGTAAGAAGCTCACATTTTGTTACAACATAATTTAAAAGATATTCCATTTCCACTATTTAATTATTAAATGTGAAAATAAGTACAAGATTACTGCCACGATACTTACCCATTTTTTACGTTAGCCACAAATTTACCTACAGCTTCTAAGAATTTCTCGTCCAATTCCTTAACAGGACTTTCTAATGGAGACATTATTTATTAATTAATCACAGGTTTATTGTAAGAGAACTTTAAAAAAAATATTTTCGTTCATATTACAACAACAACATAACCTATAAAACGTAAAAATGACAACTGGACTAAGTTCCACACGAAACCACAAGGTTGTTGAGCATAAGAGATGTTACTCCCAAAGATAAATGTTACATTTAATGCTGTAGGTTAGTGTCAGTAATTTCAGGACTAATGCTTATTTTGCGTTCTGTTTGTGCAAAATACGGCCACTAAATTTCATATAGAACAAAAATGAAAGATTATCCAATTATTGATTTCCACCAAAAAGTTTAACTTTCAATACAAAAGAAGTGTTCTACAAAGATAATAATTTCTAATTATTAAACGTAAAAACAAACATGTCTATTTATACTCTGAAGTAATTTTCCTAGAGACAACAAATTTCTTTATGATAGACATAAGATCATTTTCGAAATTTAACAATTAATATTGGGTAAATATATAGACTACTTGCGCAGTAATTTAGCTTAACAAGTGCAACTATGGTCTGTACAGGAACACAGTCTAAACATTTTAGGAGTCCCAGTAAAGAAATTTCCACGCAATGAACTCCATTCCATCATTTCGTTTACTTGTATAGCCACATCTTCAAATCTCCTTCTTTTATTACTGGAACACGCAGGCAATGTGTAGTCAGTGAGCATTTGATCAACCACTAATCTTTTTTCCCCTACTTTAGGAGTAGAACTCTGTAGCAATTTAAGAAAATCATCAGAACTATGTTCGGCGTCTGTGGACGAGTTACTTTTTGACTTATCCAGAGGATTGTAATCTACGAGTGAATGTCTGGATGCCTCAGGTAAGATGCGTTCATTACTCTCTATAGGGGGTTGTCCTTGCCAGGAGCCGTATGACGTTCGAATGCAAAAGTCTCGGGGAGTCCTCATCGTTTCTATTTCACTTGTGTTTAACTGATTTGACGTGGTTCTTATTATATCCGTGATTAAATCTGAAACTAAGTAAATAAAAATATAAAGAGTAAATTATGTATATTGACACTACACACGTAAGTATAAATACTCTTATAGACGCTATTATTGCTTTGGGTCCATTTCTGTTACGTAACTTGTAAGCCTTACTTCTTATGCAAAGTATATTTGGGCTTTGTTTCTTTTTAATTACTTACTGGCGCACCTAGTAACACGAACTACATTTATATTGAACACTTACCCCTAGTTTTTTCCAGACGAGCCGCTGCTTGGTCCCCGTCCTCCTCAGGCACAGATTCTTCGTACACCAAGCTCAGCCTCGAGTCATCTCGGACACTTGACTCCCTGTGCACTTCGGCTTGAAAGGTTACCTGCTGATAATGACCTCCAGGATCAGACGTGACTGAACTTAGAGGACTCCTGGTAGTTGCTCTAACCGCTTTGTTTTTTTCAACGTTGATATCATTATTTGTTTCGGAAAGACCGGAACTCTCTTCGTTTATCTCAGAAATACGATTTGATTCCTCAGAGTCTACATTTTGTTCATAGTTCGAGCCGTCACTACCACTAGTTTTGTAGGAACCTTTACTGTGCTCTTTGTCAATACTCCTTGTCTTACTATTCTGATGGTGCTTTTTAGCTGAATAACGTGTATCTGCGTCTCCGTTCTGAACGAATGTGGAGTCTAATAGGCCCGGGACATCACCTTCCATACGTGGGCTTGAGGACGAGTTTTGACTTACAACACTTTTTTCAATTTCATATGTCCTATACCAAGAATCGTCAGTTGTGTACTTTGTGGGGCTCTCAACCGGACCTGTTATTAAAAACTAAAGTTATAGCAAATTCAATGAGAATAGTCGGTTTTATCTATACATAAGGCAAATTTGATTTTAAATCGACCGTGTGTACATCAATAAATGCAAGTTCATTCATTTTACCAGTTTCTTCAAAGGAGCTATCTAAACTGCGCTCTTCGAGAAACAACTGTCGATAGAGCCTTCTCATGTTCCGCGCCAGTTGCTGGTAGTACTCCTCGGGTTCGTCGTGCCGGTTGGGCTCTCTCTCCACGATCAACGGTGGCAGAGGACTGTAAGGCCTACGTACTGCAAAGAAGGTTCATTATCTTGTACGCAGTGTTTAGAGCATTATTTATTTTCATATCGGGTATAGTCTCCGGATTAATGTTAATACTAATTAGAAAAACCCAATATCACATTCCCAATCCAAGGATCGAACCCTAGACCTCAGAGTGGTTGTCATATCGAATGCAGATGCAACTAGGCCACCAAGACAGTTAGACTGTACGGAATTTGGTATTAATTTGTTACATCGCGGTTTTGTTCATTTTCTGTAATCTAGTAACAGATTCTATGATCCATCAGTTGAGATTCTTTTACCTTGTCCTACCACGTACCTAATGTTATTAGTATCTTCTAAACTTAACGTCACGTGGTCTCAAGTATCTGCCTACTCTGTCGCGGATACAGGCTTGGTATTCGCCGAACTCACCTTCGGTTTGTATCCGAGCTCGGTAATTAGATGACGACACGCGTGGCGAAGAATCATAACGGGAACCCTCTTCCTCCGGTACTGGCGACAATACTGTGGAAAACCAAACTTATAATATCATAAACACAATTACTGAAATTCTCGAAGGGGTAAGCAGTGATTCAATTAGTGCACCTACTTTTCACCGTGTGTATTAGGTTCAACAACACAACTATAAATTTTAAAACACAATATCATTTTGTCCGACCCAAGATTCGAACCCGTGACTTTAGCGTGGTAGACATATTGAGCGCGGTTACAACTATACCACTGAGCCAGTGTACCACATTCAAACAGTCATGGCAGACAACAGTACTTAAGTAGGTAAATTTAAGAGAATATTATTGTCATATACTTACAATCCCCTACATAGTACCTACTTTTATAAATATCTTAAATAGCTGATTTTAAAACCTTTTTTGCTAGCTGGGCCATATTGTAAATGACTATGATCACGATCTCAAAAACTGGACATTTAAAGGATGTTTAGTGTGGTTGTAGAAGTCGTAATATTCCAGTTTACTGGTCCTTTCTTACTAATACTTTCTTTTAATTAAGTGTATTTTTTTTCCTTGCATAATATTGATAGAACTTACGTGGAATGTCCTGGAACAATGTTCGAATGAGATATTCTTTCTTCCTCTCCCAGTCTTCGTTGTAGCCGCCGCGCCACATTTTTAACGAAAACGAGAAAAAGATGATTCGTTATCTCGCGAACTGAAGGAGGTAGTTTGATAAAAGTTTATGAAACTTTTGTGATATTTCCGCAATAATAATTATCAAGTTACCTTCTTCACTTTAATTTAGTAGCGACGCTACGAGTGATGATTTCTGATATAATATATTTTTTTTTATTAAAAAAAAATCATTCCTAGAATTAAAATACTGTTATATCAGCGCTTTGTTTATTTCTTCCGCCACATCACAGCGGGCAGGTACTGATCATTTGTAGTTCTAATGAGCAGTATACTTCAATCAAGCAATTTTTATGTATGTCCAACTAATGTTAAAATCTTAATATGATTACTTATACCTAATACTGTTTATGGACAGTCGTCATTGATGAATTTCAATAATAAGGCAGTCCTTTCATTTAGCTGTTCGTTATTCAGTTCATACCAATACCATATCTCTTTATGCAGAAACACTGATTATTATCAAAATAATATTATGCGTTTATGAATTAAACATTTCTAATAATTATAGATAATTCATAGACTAAAAGCTCGCTGATAAAAAAATGTGGTTCGCTAACTGATGATTTCATGGCGAAGAACCGTCTCGGAATCAGGACTAAGAGCCAGAGCTCTTGATAGCTGGATTTCTTCTTCTTGTATGAGCATCCCCTATTTGAAATGAATAATTTATAGTATATACTTATATTTTGACAGGAAAAAAATAGCTGTTATGAAAATCTTTGGCATAATAATTTTGTAGCGGTATATTTTGTCATGTTTTTAACCGACTTCAAAAAAAAGGAGGAGGTTATCAATTCGACGTGAATTTTTTTTTTTTGTATGTTTGTTACCTCAGAACTCGCTCATTTATGAACCGATTTGGAAAATTCTTTTTTTATTCGAACGAATTTCTCTCCAGATTGGTCCCATAAAATTATTTTCAAGATCGCTTCAGTAGTTTGGTTTTAAAATTAAAAAAACTAGAATAATTATGTCGTCTAAGAAAACGAAATCGCGAATTTAGCTTTCCTGTGACGTATTTAGTTATGTTTTTGCATTGAGTCTGGTTGACTGTACTTCTCACATACTTATACATATAGCATAACACCTTTTCTCCTTTTCAGGGGTAGGCAGAGGTGTAACATTTGAGCGCGATAGTCGTACTGCGTGCGAAACACATTAGTTGTGTTTTTGTATTGGGTTTAGTGGACTCTACTTCTTACATACATACATACATATAGCATCACACCTTTTCCCCTTTTCAGGGGTAGGCAGAGGTGTTACACCACAGCGCGATAGTTGTACTGTGAGCCAAATATATCAGTTGTGTTTTTGCGTTAGGTTTCCTCGAATCTACTTCTTACATAAATATATATAGCATCACACCTTTTCCCCGTGTCAGGGGTAGGCAGAGGCGTATAATTTCATCGCGATAGTCGTACTGCGTGCGAAACACATTAGTTGTGTTTTTGCGTTGGGTTTAGTTGACTCCACTTTTTACATACATACATATATGTAGCATCACACCTTTTACCCTTTTCAGGGGTAGGCAGAGGTGTTACACCACAGCGCGATAGTTTTACTGTGAGCCAAATATATCAGTTGTGTTTTTGCGTTAGGTTTGCTTGAATCTACTTCTTACATACATATATATAGCATCACACCTTTTCCCCTTTTCAGGGGTAGGCAAAGGTGTAACATTTCAGCGCGATAGTCGTACTGTGAGCCAAATAATATCAGTTGTGTTTTTGCTTTAGGTTTGCTTGAATCTACTTCTTACATACATATATATAGCATCACACCTTTTCCCATTTTCAGTGGTACTCAGAGGTGTAACTCCTCAGCGCGATAGTCGTATCGTGAGCGAAACACAACTATGCCATTGAGACGGTCTATTTTTTACTAACACAAAAAAGCAAAAAATAAAAATAATTTTAACAAAAAATTAAACCGCCTTCAAAAACCACTCAAAACCAAAAAATAATTTCACATAACAAGTATATATTGGATACCAATTTTGGAGTCGGTGCCTAATTAAAATTGCTAGTTAAGGCGATACCTCAAGGTCCATTTTCATACATTTTGTTTCGGCTTTAATCTGGGTAACTAAACAAGTATTGACAAGTAAAGAATTTAAATTCGCGTCTAGTTAGTGATTAGTTCTCGCAGTTGAAAGAAAAACGTAAAAATAATTAATAATCATGGATATTTCGGCCTTTAAAATTTAATATGACGAAATTTTAAAGGCAGAAATATCCATGATTATTAATTATTTTTACATTTTTCTTTCAACTGCGAGAACTAATCACTAACTAGACGTGAATTTAAATTCTTTACTTGCCAATACTTGTTTAGTTACCCAGATTAAAGCCGAAACAAAATGTATGAAAATGGACCTTGAGGTATCGCCTTAAGCTAGATAAATACATTACCGAATATACGAAAACAATGTGCTGCCAGCGTACAAAGTCAGCAAGTCAGATCGTCACCGTAGATAAACACATCGCCGCAGCACAGCAAATGGAAGCTATTAAGGAAATATTTAAATTTGTGAACTGTACACTACCCAAATTCTTCCCCTGTGACATATAGCTGGTCAAATGTGGGTGTATTACACCCCCTGCCTCGAAAAAAGAGGAAATAAAAAGATGAAACACCATACATGTGCTTGGTATTACACACTGTGTATGTTGTAGTACACGCAAACCTACTCCTTTTAATTGATTTGAAAGAAATTTAGCTCATAGATGGACTATGCAACAAATATAGCTAACTAGCAATTTTAATTAGGCACCGACTCCAAAATTGGTATGTAATATATACTTGTTCTGTGAAATAATTTTTTGGTTTTGAGTGGTTTTTAAAGGCGGTTTAATTTTTTGTTAAAATTATTTTTATATTCATAACGTAAACTACCACTGTACTTATTTGCATAGCTGGGCACCGTTAATCAAATAGTTAACTTCGTTAATCGTTAATCCGCTACAAAAAAAGTTAGCTTCGTTAAGCGTTAAAGCGTTACATTTCGAAAGAATTAACGCAAGTTAACGTTAATCGTTAATCCGTTAATATGTGTAAAATTGCATTTTTATATCGTTGCGTTAGTGAACTTATACAACTTGTTGGTTTAGGTTCTGGATGTTAACAGGTTAGGAATAAAACAAAATACTTGTATAATTCAAATGTGTAATTTAATCGTCGGGCATAAGGTGCATATTCCCCTTCATGAACATTAACATGTTGAAGTTCTCGTCTGAAAGCGAGGCTCGTTTTGGTGTTAAAATGTCTTTACCCGTGGAAAACAGACGTTCAACTGCAGCGCTTGAGGGTATAGCAATATTGTATTTAATAAATAGATTTATGAATATCTGTTCCCCGAGGAATGCAGCATCGTTGAACGAGTCTTTTGATTTCATATCCAGCCACATTTTAACGAGACTTTGCGCTTTACTCTTTAAAGAGTTGGAGCTCTTTGGTTTTTCTATAGACTGAGTGACAGAATTGAAAAAGTCTTCCTCCTCGTCATCATCGTTGTTACTCGCATTGCTCCCTCCGCCAGTTAAACTATCTCTGTCCTTCGAATTTTCCGCTGCTTCTTGTCGTAAAGCATCTTCTACCTTTTTTCCATGACCTTTTTTACTGCATCCACTCTACTGCTGTCATACGTTTACTTGTCTGAACCTGTTTTTCGCGCCGCGCCGCGGTGCCGTGCGGTAAATAGTAGGCATTAGATTAACGATTAACGGGCTTCTGCATTAACGGAAGTTAACGTGTCCGTTAACATTTTTAAAAGTTAACTTAAAAGTTAATTCGTTAATCAAAATGTTAACTTCGTTAATTAACGATTAACGGATTAACGAGTTAATGCCCAGCTATGCTTATTTGTTATTTAGGCCAATTTTGTTAACGATTATTTGGGCTTCATTAATTATTATTCACAGCCAATTCACAGTATCGTTCATATAATTAATACTATGTAGAGCCTGGGCGTGATAATAATAATATTAAAGTTATTTTCTTTACGTTTCCTCTCTGTGTTTCTCGCGTCTGTGATTTTCAAAAAGAATATAACACTACGTTAGAGTGATTCTTTGCAATGTTTCGTTCTTAAATCATGCCGCAATATTATCACTCATATCCGACGGATAACCATGGACTTAATATTCGAATAACCATTGCAGAACAGCTGTCAGTTATTATTCTATGGCTGTCCGTCAACGTCAAGTAGCTGTCAAATTCCGATTCAAATCAATACGACACTGCACCAATTAAATTTGCACTTTCTTGCGCTGAATTACCTCCAAATTTCTAGTCTTGCTCACAAATGTACTTACACTGCCGTATTTTTGTCTGCAGTTCGCAATTTAAGTGAACAATAGTGCACTCAGCCTAATAATGTAGGTTCGTACTACCGCAACGCTTGAGCGGTTGTTTAGGGCGGAAATGTCTGTTTTACTACAGTTTTTGTACTGAAACGAGTGGAAATGGACCTGTCCCCCGACGAGGAGCACTTCCAGGGCCGCCTTCTGCACCAGGTAACAGACGGACGGCGCCGACAGCCCACCAATGTAGTGGGTGGTACAGGCATTGTTTCGTGTCTAATTCGAATGCAGGCTCCGTGCGTGATGCAAGGCTGAATGCAGTGTGTGCGTGTTCTTAATGTCGTATTTTCGCTTCTAGGTATAACTTGCTAATATATTCCACCAAGATTTCCAATTTAATGTGCAGTATGTAATATAAGCCATATTGAAGTTTGTATTTGTGTCTGTATGTTGGTATGTACCATTCTTGTGTGTACCTGGAAGGGTTTGTTGTATAGTGAATCTATTTTTGTACACAAGATCGAGAGTGCTCTGGTCAAATGTTTGGATTAGTCACAATTATGTTTGCATTTAATTTTACCAATTTTCTTTATTATAAAGTTTTATAATAAATAAGTAGTGGATTAAGTATTGAAATTATTTATAATTTAAGCAGGATAGTATATTATTAAAAAAACTATAAATCAAAATCATTAATATCATAACTACTCTGATGGTAATTACAGTTTAATTCTAATAACATAATTCAATAATAATACATAGGTACTCAATAATTATAATTTAGAGTGTGAATTGCTTGTAGTGTATACAAAATTACTGAATGAAATCTTTAAAAGGTCATCTAAAAAAATTATTACAGTAACATCAACATTGTGTTGTGACCAGTAAGAAATTTAATGATTTCTTATGTTTACACAAATGTTGGACATGAAAATAGAACTGTAATCCCTAAACTGGTTTTAGTAAGAAATATATTTACATTACTATATCATAGATAAAATAGGGCTCTACACAGCTTATGAGAACTTCTGGAACCATTATTAGCCTAGAGAATGTACAGATATTGATTTATGCAATAAATACTTTGATATATTATTTTGTCTGTTATCTATAAACTGTAAAATATAATGTAACTTCTTACTGACTTATTTGATTTTTAGAAAAATTGTTTGTGGGAATGTCAATAATGAATGTTCAAAGTATAATTTAAAGTTATAACCAAATCATAGTCTTGGAAACTATGGTGTGCCAATTTTGTAAGCATTATATTGGATGTAACTGAACTTATTTTTAGTTAGTGAGCCAGTCTGCAGTGCTAAGGTAAAAAATTGTGATGGATTATTTACAAGAAGTAGATTGAAGCAAATGGTATGGAAGACCCAAAAAATTCTCTACAAATATAATGAATTGTGATGGGTTGATGTAGATGGGGACTGTTTATATTTATACTCTATTGTTGGGATGTTTATTTGCTTTTCAATCTGAATGTTATGTCTAAGTGATTGTCTCTTGTGATTCAAAGGTCAGAGCGCAGGTTAAACCGCTGAGTAAGTATTTATAAATTAATTGTGTCACTGGAAAGGCAATCATATCCAGGCAACAAATACCAAAATTATTTATTATTATTATTTATTATTATATTAATATTTAGAATCACCACATTTTTGTGTTGTTTGTTCTCAATTTTGTTCGCTCTAGGACAGTTATAATATAGAGTATATTTTAATAAGTAAATAGTTTAAGAATTTTCTTATCCAAATCAAAACTTGAAATTGCTCTACTTCATGTTTTACTGATTGTAGCTTAGACATATGTAGCATACATGTAGTACCTTTCATGCATTGATTGTATGAGTTGGTAAGTCATCCACTCAGTGTTTCTCTAAATCCTAGCATATTTTAAACGCAAAGATCCCTCTCCCTGTATCTTTCAGTTTGAATGTGATAAACTCAAAAAATATGAAACTCACTTTCTTACAGTTTTTAGCAATGGATGGAAAGATTAAAAAAGGTTTTTGTGTATTATGCGTTAGTGTTTTTATGGCATATGTGCTCTGCTACCCGTGCGAAGCTGGGACGGGTCACTAGTGAATTAATAATAGACTGCTATCGTCTTTAGCATGTTTTATACCATGTGTAATGTTATTTCACCCAGTTGAATTGAAATGTGTGGTTATGTTCAATGATATGGTCGTGTGCAGGCGGCGCTGTGGGACAACCTGGAGCTGCTGCAGGAGTTGCTGTCGAACGGCGCGGAGGTGGACGCGCGCGACGGCAGCGCCCGCAGCGCCCTGCACGCCGCCGCGCTCGCTGAGCGCAGCCGCTGCCTAGACGCGCTCTGCGCCGCCGGTGCCGACATCGACGCGCGCTGTGACGACAGCGCCGGAGGGAAGGTAGACACTTTGTTATGCACCAACTAGCAACCCTTGGCGCAGACTTCGGTGGGAGCGGGTCCTTAGTTAATCGACTAGGTATTGACAACTAGAAGTCATCAAATGTTTATTTTTTACCCAAGATCAGTATAGTTAACAAGCACACAAATGATTGTGGGAGTGTATTAGAGATGTTTTATGTATTACATGTGTGTACTCGTATGCAGACGGCGCTGCACATCGCGGCGGAGCGCGGGCACGTAGAGAACGTGCGCGTGCTGGTGCGCGCAGGCGCGGCGCTGCACGCGCTCGACGCGGCCGGACACACCGCGCTCGCGCTCGCCGAGCGGAACCACCACCGGCACGCCGCGCATGCGCTCAGGGAGGCAAGAGGTCAGTACACACTACCACACATTTACACCCACTGCAACACCAATCGGTACACAAGAGGTAAACGGCTACAGCATGAATGGGCCGGCATTCACGTCGCAAAAACAGTTCGTACTTCTAAAAGACAGCTTCTCTACGTAAACGCAAATCATCCAATATAATACAGGATGAACAAATACATACCTTAAGCTTCTAAATGAATCATAAATAAAAGAGTGCGTAATCAGCATTCTGAAAGATTCATCTCATAGGCCTCAATGTGAATTGACAACCATGAGGTATACTAACTGTACGCCCCCAGTGCATGGGCGTACATTCGATGTGGAGACCAAGCGCATCAGAGTTGCATCGGGTGGAAGGCGAAATAGAGTTGGGTGTATTAATACAGCTCTAGCTAGGATAATCCTAATGAATTGATCTAGTTCCACAAAGTCTTTCAATAGCTGGTCATAATACTTTGTACTACTGTAGTGCCACCGAGTCTGGTGTCAAAACAAAAAATAACTATTCAAGTTTCCGCATTAAACGAATATTTAGGTATCATGCGCGTCGCGGGTAACTCGAAGGTGTCCTGGCGTTAGTGTGCGGCTCATAAAAACCTAACAGACAATGCCATTTGTTTGTCATGGCTAATAATACATTTAATACACAGTTTTAGTAGAAATGTGTCCGCGGTGTCGGAACCGGTCGCGGCGCTGTTACGTAACGCGCACACTGACCGCCGAAATGTGGGTGGGTTATTGTGACTTTCCGTTAGCTGACTATTAAATACAGGTTGGCGATGACAACAAACAAAAACAAGAGAGTAAGAACTCACATCGGACAGTCTCTGTGACGCGTCACATATGGACATGAGAAGACGTATCGCGCGACCCGCTGGTATATTTCGTTTCCGGTCGGGGGACTAAGTTTAAAATATTCTGGTGCCTATACTTGAGGTCTTTAATATTCAAGGCGGGATAATAGGTGAGGGACTGTTAAGTGCATTTATTTAAGTTTGATACAAGTGATTGACAAAATGAGTATACTGATGGTAACCACCACCCGAGCCTGTAAACAGCAACAGCCGGAGACTTATCTATACTTACTAAGGTTATAAAGAGCAATAGCTTGTGAGTTTGTTTGTAGAAGCTAATCTCTGAAACTACTTAATTGATTTTGAAAATTCTTTCACTAATAGGAAGCCACATTACTCCTGAGTGTTACAGGCGTTATACTTTTGTCCCTGGAAAATAATGATCCCGGAAAAACTTTATCACGTGGGCGGAGCCGCGGTCAAAAACTATTACATTATAATTGAATGCACTGCGTTCGTTACCTTGCGACATCAGCCGCCGTCTCATAGTGCCCACTAATTACAATCATAACAATGTCGTTCCAACTGCACCACAACAGTGTGTACGTGTATAGTTGGTATATGTATGTGCATTTATTATTTTTTGATTTTTGTTTTATTTTATTTATGGATCGCACATGACATATTATAAATTAGTAATGAGAATATCAATGAATAACTAAATTTGACGTACCTACTTAGCACTTTTATTAAATTTTTATATGCAATATTGTTTATCAAATTCGATAAAATTCTTAGAATTGTATTTATCAGTATAATTAAGAGCAGTGTAATAAAGTGTCTGTACATGAATCCTAACATTACAAGTGCTTGTAATACTACTTGGTAGAAGGTCCTACTTGGTACTGGGTCAACATTACGTTCCGTCCTGGCTACATTACACAGGCCCACTTGTTTTTCAGAGTATGGACTACCTTTATATCATAGGCATTATAACGTGACCAACGTATCGTCCACAAAGATATCGTGACGAGTTGAATTGGTGATTGGTGTGTTTTCTTTCAGAATGTCCTCCCATACCCACCTCTCAGCAAGGATCTTTAGTGACTTATGTTAGACGCTACACTTCGATAGTTGACGAAAGTAGTCTTCATAATGATCCCCGACCATCAAACATACATCAGATTTAAAATTGCTTCTTACTTACTCATGTGCGTAGTTGTATTACGGGACGACTGCAGTACTCGTGTTCGTTCTCTGTCGGGCAAATGATTTTTCTACTCAATATCAGCCCAGTTTCGAATTTATGGCCGATATGGCGAAAGGCTCGCGGGGCGTAGCTACCGTAGGACTAGGCGGTGCAGTGCACAGCAGGGTCCCGGAAGACAGTGACCTGAATCCTGAATAGTGACTTTTTTTTAGATCACTAACATGTGGAAAGTAACAAATATCCTACTTTCCAAAAAGTTTTGTTCCTGACAGTCGCATCGTTAAAGCGTGACACACACTGGGTCATTTCTATTTTTGCACCTGGCCCTTGGCCTGCTGGGCCTTTGTTTTGGCTTTACTATGAGTAAGTGGCAGTTAGCAACCGAGGACGAGGATTACCTAAAGTCCTTACATTTGTGAAATTCCACAAGTGACTATTTCAATGATCTAACCGCATAATTTAGTTAGCGTGGTGTAGCGACGGTGTCCAAGCGATAAGGTCGCGTCGCGTCAGCTGCCGCGCGGGCGGCTCGACAACGCAACAAATGGCGACGACGCGACGCGACGCCGACGCGTCGATACTTACAAGCTCGTACCCCCGCCGTCACACTGACAGCGATTTCGGGATTTCAGATTGTTTGACATTTACGTTTTTAATAACATAGCAGAATAAGTCACATGTGCTATAACTACACAAACACTACAAATCGTTGCTTACACAAGGCATTTGATGGCATACTATTCTGTATTCGCTCTTCGCAGCGTGCTGTCTATTGGCCTGCTAAAACTCATCTTGACAAACATATAATTACTAAATAAATTTTAGTATAGAATATCTTATAAACACGTGGCATCTGGTAACAGGAAACCAACGATCTTGAAAACGAACGCTTTTTAATCCAACTACTCGCAATTCAGTGACGTCAGCCCCAACTGTATCCTATCGACCTCATCCTAGAAGTCTTATTTGACCTTTTATCGTCTAGACTACCCCTAAAACGCTCGATACCTGCATTCTTGTTGACCATAATTAGTAAAAAGTGAATCCGACATTTAATTTGACCACGCAGACTGATTCTATTGAGAATGTCAGTATATTTTGTCGAGTGTTGTGTCCGCTCCGCTCGTCGCCTCTCGCTGTCGTCCCGACCGCGGCGCGACTCGCCTCTAGTCGACTAGGGCATGTCGGTAGTTAGTAGCGGCGCGTCGGCCGCGGCATTACAACCTGCGTACTGTACACTGTATTATGCACACGATTCGCGAGTCGCGACTGTCGAAATGTAGCGCCAGATCGCGAGTGTCTGTGTTGTAAAACAAGTGAACTGAAAAATATGATTAAAATTACATGAATGAAAAAAAAAATCTTAGAATCTGTTGCGAGCTGTAAAAATGTTGTATGCGTAAGGTTTTGTTGCACAGTTTATGATTAGGGTTTGAAATTATCTTTATGTTATTATGATTTAGATGTTTTTAAACTTTGTGTCGCTATCGTTTCTTTGATCCGTGTCATAGTAAGAAAAAGCGATGTACTTAAAGATCTTTACGAACGGCTGGGCAAGAAAAGTAACAATAATACCGCGGTATAGTTTCAGCAAATCATAAAACATGCGGTGATTGCCGAGAGTTTTACAAATACTGATTATTAACCAACTTCAGTTTTTTGCACAAGTACAAAAATAAAAATAATATTCAAATAAATATTATTACTTATAACGTGTAAATTTTTATAATTGTGAACACATTTACAAAATATTTTTATAAACACCAAACAGTACAGCTAATCAATGCTCCACAGTTCTGGAACTCTTCGCAGAGTCATAGCATGTTTCTTTGATGGTCAATAGGGTTTACTGTCTGCAAAAATCTTAAAATGCATAAACAAGGTACCTTTTTTTTTTTTTTGGTTTCGCGGATAAAGTGCCTTATTACTACCGCCCAGCCTTCGTGGGGGGGCGACTGAGCGGTTATGCTGGGGTAACCGTGCCTTACGGCCCGGCGTTGAGCCGCCCGGATTTGATGGTGACCTTCGGGCGACCGCCGGGCCGAGTCCCTAACCCTATATACAACTTAACCTATGCACGGCCTACCAGCTAAAACTCCGCGGTGGCCCTCTTCGGCGCATTAGGGACGGCTGCGGGCTTCCTCTGACGTTGAAGTGTCTAGTCTGCGACCGCAGCCGCCCCCTGCGCGGTGCCGCCTTGCGGCCCGTCTCCTATGGGGGTCTCAGAAGCCCTTGCGCACCGAAGGACGCCCTCGGCGTCTACGGCAGCGTGAGGCCAACTACACACTGCCGTCCATCCCGGGGGTCAACCGACAAATGTGCAAAGATTGCACAGAAATGCACTAGGGCGGACAGCCCCCTGCTGCCCGCCGACGACCCCTCGATGGCCCCTATTAGTCGCCTCTTACGACAGGCAGGGGATACTGTGGTGGAATTCTCCAAACGCCCCCATTCCACAGGGCGGATAAACAAGGTACCTATCACATTAACCAATTAATATTTTAATTTTGATTCATACATATAAGCAATGTAATATTTTTTATTTGATTTATAAAATTCAATTTTTTTCTGTTTTACAATTGCTCGATACGGTAATCTTCATAATCATGACATCACTACAAAGTTAACTTGTTGTATACAATACATTCTTTGGGGTTTATTACTGATTTTTTAAATAGTTATATATTAAGAGACTTTAAAATTATTTTATGTATAAATGTTGTGCAATGGCAGTTAGTTTTGCTAAAGCGGATATTATAAATCGATATGACAAGATTGTTAATATTTAACATCTGAGATTTCACAAATTACATTTGACAACTATTGTTTAAAATTGAGTGACATTACGAACGATAGCAACAGCGGCTAGCGTTTTCGCGCGGAAATTTATAACAATAAAATATAAATATATTTTTATGAGTTTCTAAAAAAACACATTTAAAAAAAATGTTATATACCCTATTATCCTGCTGTATTGTAGTCACCGTCCGATGTACAGCGCACTTGCTATGCCTCACCAAAATAAAATACTTGAATCATAAGAAATGTAGAATTTGGTTCTAATCTGTCTTCGCATCTCAGATATTGATTTGAAATCACTAACTTATGCTGATGTAATGTCATTCGCTCTAAATTTATGTGTGAAAGACAGCAAAGAAAATATAAAAATCTCATAACCGGAGCTAGATATTAAGTACATACATAATGTATTAAGCCATTCTAAATTTTATCGTTTCGACATGAAAGAACAAGATCTCCGGCAGTTATATTGCGAATAACATATCCGAGAGCTATATTTTTGTTATCGCCTTTTTTATTAGCATCTGATATGTGAGCGAGCATAAAAATACCATATATTTTCTTATTTATCTATATGTGACAGATATTCGTAGGTCGGAGTGGGCCGCGCCTTAAGATTTAATAACAAGAAATTCATAATTGCTCTACGAAGGCTCGATCCGTTTCAGACAAAGTAAATAAATTAATCAATAAAAATATCAGTGTGTAGATATTGTTTTAAATACAAATATAATTACTGCACAAAACAAAATAGGGGCCTATATTTTCGACAATCTGAACTAATTATAAAAACTAATTTGATTAAACAATTTAGTCATAAGTTAATAACCTAAACATGAGTAATCTATATATGCAGGCACACTTAATGTCATACGCTCTCTCCCAGTCAACCTTCGGGTGGTACTTCGAAATTTAAACTAACAGATAAACAAACATAAATGTAAATCTATACGATAATGTTGCTTGTAACAATATGCATGTGATACGTTGATGTGGTTCACTAGAGGTCCACTCCTCCCGCCGGTCGATGCTGTACACATTGTAATTACAGTCGAGAGCACGTGGATAATCAGTTCCTTAATCTTTTTCATTGACGCTCTCCCGATAGAATGCGCGATTTTGCACGTTTCACTTCGACTTGGTTTTTTCCAATCACTGTGATAACACAGGGATCGAGAAAGTTACGTAGCGGATCCACGGGGTGGAGCTAACAGGCTTAATCTCCCCTCCACACCCTCCGCCTTAAGCCTCTAATTTCTTCCGTGATTTTAATAAAAGTTTTTAGCAAGCATTACACTGCCTAAGGTACAATTGTTATCAGTTATCCTTAATAAGTTTTATGTGTTTACACTGCTAAAACTCTATCGTTAACTCGGACAAGCCCTAGTGACTATCCTAGATCCGCCATTGATTGTAAATAGACATGATACGGAGATAATCAGGACGTACAGTCAGCCACAAAACTATTTGAACAAATTTAAAATTTCAAATCGTTATTAAACTTTTGTCTCCAACAATCTTTTTCGATTGAACTCAATGTGTGGAAGCGTTTTAAAGTTGTGAATTAGTTGAACTACTCTTGTGGGAATTAGTGGCCGGATAGAAAAAAGTTAATGTTGTGGCCCCAGCTTAACGCAATGTACCAAGTTCTTGCCATAATGTTATAACATACTACCGTGCAACGTCTGTATGTTTTTGCGCATACAGCCGCGGAGCCACCGCTCGTAGGTTCCGTTCGCGTGTAAAAACATTTCGGATGAATTATAAACCTGTTTGGTGTTTCCGTCGGTTTATTAGTTTTTTACGCATTTCTATTAAATTATATTGAATAATAATTTATAATGAGGTGACGCATGTATTTGAATTTTGAAGGTTGTGGCGGCTGTAGGCGTTCGGTATATTTGTAATTTCTAATAATATACTTTGACAGTCTCATAAACTAGTCAGTTTTAATTTTTATTCTTCTAATTCGTTAAGTATATTGGTTTTGGCAATACACGAATTGAAAACTTGCTACTAGATGACTGTAGTCTGTGGGTACATATGGTTGATTAGATTACTTAACGTAGTTGTCTACGCCTAAATGTAAAGCATTTTAGCAGGATGTCAGGACATCGACACCGAAGTGATTTTAGATAATATTATTTATAATGAAATGCATATTAGATTTCTTTTTATGAAGTTGATTGACCATTGACGAGCCGCGACACGAGTTGCACGCGAAACTTTCCATCGCAAAACACTGCGTGACGTCACGAGGCTCTCGCTATGATACATTGAAATAGGTCTAGTGTTAAAATACTTCAAATAACATTACGTTACGAGTAGTTCTTGGGTATAGGGTAGTTTCCTATATTTCATTTTGTACATTATTTTATATAATACAGAAAGTAACACGAACAAAAATAATAAATCAGTTATATAAAGTGGAGGCGTGGTGTGGTTATCGCGCTATCTCTTTCTCACGCGTGCAGCATAATGTCCGGTAACATTCGTTGACGTCACAGTTTGTTATTATTCTTATTTGGAGAATGCCCTTTGCACCATATTGGAAAGCTTTATAACTTATTTATTATTGCTTGGATTTTGAAAATAATTTCCCGTTAGGTTTTTCATGACAATTTTCCCGGTTATGTAACAACAGTCTTGCACCCTGTTCCATCATGGTTTGCGATAATAAGTTTAGTTTTAAATATGGTACTATTTTCGCCCGTATCTATATCTCGGAGATTATAATTAAAGCCACGATATGTTTACAGCTAATTTACGTGTCGCTCAGTTTAAACGAGATAGTTTTTGTTGGGCAGTTGTCAGCGCATGTTCAGTGGGTGTGAACTCGGACGTATCGTGTGACCGCAAGACAAATCACTTATGAACCATTCAAATATTTGACTTTTTGCTATCGAAATAATGTGTCATATGGGTGACATTGGCTGGTTTGCCACTAGTTTAACGGACGTTTTTAATAAACGATTCAATTCGCTATTTAAGGTTCCGCACCCCAAAAGGAACCTTCATAGGATAACTTTATTGTTCGTATTTCTGTCAAGACCTTATTTCTCAGGAACGCATAGAACTATTAAGTTGAAATATATATCAAATATTCGGTTGCTTTCAGCTGTAAAAACATCAAACTTGTAAGTCAATGTGATCAAAATATATGATCGTTTATATTGTCGTATATTTTGCGATGTTACAGGCGAATCAAAACTTATATGGTACTTCTCGTTCATCTGGAATCGTGAAATTTGACAAGTAGCAATGTCTTATAGTAATATGTACTTATACATATATTTAGATACTTTACGTACAAGTTTGTATCAAACCGTAGGTGCACGACTCCAACACAACTTATCAACCTTTTTTTGACACTTCGCAAAAATAGACCAATCAGAATAAATTATAGGTCGTATTTCATCCACCAAGACGTGCCAAACCACCTTTTCAGAAAGTTACACAGTCGCATCTCGGAATCAGGAAGTTGTTGGTGTTATACCCCCGTGCCTCGGAAATCATGTAAAGCCGTTGGTCTTGCGCCTGATCTCTCTCCGGTCATGTCGGATTACCGCCTCACCTGAGTATGAGAGTGAAGGAACAGAGAGTGCTTGTGTATTGCGCACTAGTACACTATAATATATGCGTACCTTGCTGAAAACCGTTCAGATTTGCCGCCGTGGCCGAAACTCTGCTAGAAAGGGATTAATTCGCAGCCCTTGGTTAATTTTATGAAGTTATGTAAGTGGGGTGACCGTCGTCCTTGGGCACGTGTCAGCGCGTCACCGCATCCTTGGCGCCGTGCTGAAACGTTTCGTAACGGATTAGCTTGGGTGTCGAGTTACTGTCTCCCACACGCGGCCCGACGCCTCCATAGCTGACTCGCGGCTCGCCGGCGCGGCGGCGGATTGACGAAGGGCACGATGGTCACCGGCGCGGAACTAATGTGCGGACCTTCCTCGAATATGATACGTATTTCGAAACATACTTAGTTATAATAACAACCACCACTATTATAAGTTGTAAGTATTAACCACAAGAACAGGTGATTTTGCAACACGGGTGTTGTTAATAAATAATTCCGATTAACACGTCATGTTCCAATAATGGATTGGTCGCAAATTACCATAACGGACAAGAATTCCAATTTCGGTCAAATTACTTTGATTATCAAAAATCATAGGTTACAGCGGTGTAGTCTTAATACTTTGTCGCTTATCATTCTGTTGATCAATCGATTCATAATATCCAACCAATTATGTTTTAATGAAAACAAAATAGAAGCTCGTAGAAAAACATATTATATAGCAGGATCATCGGTGACTACTCTTTTTGTTACAAAAAGTAAACACCGGTACGTAACCGAACGCATAGTTATTTAAACACAAATACCTAACCTCCTAGCTCATGAAGTTGCCAAAAAACTGTGGTTTATTCTAGATAAATTTGCCAACAAACCGCAAACGTGTGATTTGTAAGAGCATGTAACCGCGACAGCGCACTTTACTCAGTGCAAGTTGGGTAATGCGGCATTACTGGCAGGACTGCGCGGTAACCCGACGCTGCATACGGCGCGGGCGCAAACCGCGGCGCTTCGCGTGTCCACCGGCCGCTGTTGCGTCACCGGCATTGTCGTGCACTTAGCTTGGCAAATTACTGACCATTATGCGTGACAACTGGCTCTTTCGGCTAGTGTCCATTTTTGCCGTGAGATCTATTGCTAGTCGTGCCCCGGTTTGAAGCATTGCAGTTGATACTATTACTGGGATAATAATAGTATTGTTGTAAGGCCTCCTCTACTGCTTAGAAGGAAGGCATTAGTACACCACGCTGGTCTAGTGCGGATTGGTAGATTTCACATATCCTCAAAATTCCTTCAAAGAACTTCTCAAATACGCAAGTTTCCTCACTATGTTTTCTTTCACCGTTAAAGCAAACGATAATTCACAAAGAATACACACATAATTTTGAAAAGTAAGTGATGTGTGTCCTTGGGTTGTGAACCTGCATACATTCGACTCGACACTCCATTCCACACCCAACTGAGCTATCACCACTAGTGGGAATTATGTAGTTCAAAAATAATAGTGATGAGGCGCAGTGCAGCGCTGTGATTCAAACTTATTGTTGCTAGCATCGGCTCTCGTCATGTAAGAAAAATAAGAAAACATCACGAGCACCTGGTCGACGATGCGAATGTAACAATTACTTAAATTGATGTCAATTATGTGGCCCATTAATCCCGATACAGCTGGTGAGGGTCGAGCGGCGGTACACGTGCTGTTAGTGAAGTTTCTTGTTTATTTCTACCATCTAGCAGCAGTGTATAACTGTGCTCGTGTTTCAGGTTTGTTTTGTAATGACTATTGAAGAGCTATTTGATAGTTATAATCCTTACACATTATAAAACAAAGTCTCCCGCTGCATTTGCCTGTCTGAACTCCGAACGTAATCAAAACTATAGAACGGGTTTCAATGAAATTTGGTATAGGGATAGTTTGAGGTCTGCGAAGAAAATAGGCAACTTTTTACGTCGGGAATATATATATCGGGTTAAATCGGGAATATATATATCGGGGAAAAACTATAAAAGGGAACCAAGACGGGTCACTACTCACTAGTAATGTAAATAAAACGGGTATACACACGGTACAAAATCGCGGTTTATATAATAAATTTACACCAACCCTCAAACAAACAGACGACGGTGTTGTGTGTTCAAGATAACGATCTCATCACCTGGTTTGTGATTCCGTACTATGTTCTGTTTGTGACAAACGCGTGGGTTATCTGCCTCGGTGGCGTTGTATTACGGTACGCTTGCGGCACTGAGGTTTCGGGTTCGAAACTCGGATCGGGCAAAATGATATTGGGTTTTTCTACTCGTTATAAGCCCGGAGTTTGGAATTTATGCCCGATATGGTGATATGCTCGCCTCCGATCACAACACGGGACAAAAAACATGGCGGAAAGTGGGTGCACCAGATGTGCCTCTGCCTACCAATCGAGTATAAAAGTTGAATGAAGCCTTAGGTGTATATGGTATGAGTGCGTCGTCGAGGTCACCAATGCAGGGTTCTTTCTTATTGATGGAAAGTATGGGAGTCACAACCCTAGCGTATATAAATTGACTGTGTGACACAGTACACTTACACAGCTGCGCAAGTGTGTGTGTGTCCCTACAACGGGAACGTATATTTTACAGGTATGAAAGATATTTTATATTTTTTTACAAAGTTATTGGTGCGTTATAAAAAAATCCACGTGGAAACAGTCATACAGAATACAACCCTAAAATTAATCATAATATTATTAAGTAAACTCTAGTCTCGTTTAGCGGCAGTTTCCGCGACATTATCTTATAGTTGTGTTAATATAATATTAACTTACACATGTCCACGTGTTTTTGTCGCGTCCATATTGGGAATAGTTCAGGGTCATAAATTAATGCAACTTTAAAATATCTATGATAACTGCACAAACAGCGCGTGCGACGAAACGTGTTTGTAAAGGACATTATCGAAAACGGCCCCAGAACCAACAAAGGTGTGACTAGCACCATAATTATTTATGTATTTGTTTATATTATTTGCAAATATGTATATAAAACGGACAAGCTGCTACATCCAAAATCTATACTATTATATAAAGCTGAAGAGTTTGTTTGTTTGTTTGTTTGTTTGTTTGTTTGTTTGAACGCGCTAATCTCAGGAACTACCGGTCCAAACTGAAAAATTCTTTTTGCGTTGGATAGCCCTATGTTCGTGGAGTGCTATAGGCTATATATCATCACGCTATACCCATTAGGAGCGGAGCAGTAATGCCTAATCTCAGGAACTACCGGTCCGAACTGAAAAATTCTTTTTGCGTTGGATAGCCCTTTGTTCGTGGAGTGCTATAGGCTATATATCATCACGCTATACCCAATAGGAGCGGAGCAGTAATGGTTAATCTCAGGAACTACCGGTCCAAACTGAAAATTTTTTTGCGTTGGATAGCCTTTTGTTCGTGGAGTGCTATAGGCTATATATCATCACGCTATACCCAATAGGAGCAGAGCAGTAATGGCTAATCTCAGGAACTACCGGTTCGAACTAAAAAATTCATTTTATATTGGATAGCCCTTTGTTCGTGAAGTGCTATAGGCTATATATCATCACGCTATGACCAATAGGAGCAGAGCAGTAATGGCTAATCTCAGAAACTAGGAGTTTGAACTGAATAATTCTTTTTGTGTTGGATAGCCCTTTGTTCCTGGAATGCTATAGGCTATATATATCATCACGCTATGCCCAATAGGAGCGGAGCAGTAATCGCTAATCTCAGGAACTACCGGTTCGAACTGAAAAAATATTTTTGTGTTGGATAGCCCTTTGTTCCTGGAGTGCTATAGGTTATATATCGTCACGCTATGACCAATAGGAGCGGAGCAGTAATGAAACATGATGCAAAAACGGGGACAATTTATTAGTTTTGAGAGCTTCTGTTGCGTGCGCTGCGTAAACGGTTAAAGTTATGCAACAATAATGTATGACGGGATTGTTCCTCTTAAAAAGTTCTACAAAATTATATCATAAAACAAAGTCCCCCGCTGCATCGGTCTGTCCGAACGTGTTAAACTCAAAAACTACCCAACGTATTAGGATAAAATTTGGTATGGAGACAGTTTGAGACCCTGGGAAGAACATAGGCTCCCGGGAAAATATATAGCGTGACTTTTATAACGGAAAACTTTAGCCCGAAAAACTTTATAACGCGGGCGGAGCCGCGGGCAAAAGCTAGTGAATATATAAAAGTATTGTAACGACTTACCCCCTTATTCATAGACGTTTTTTATCTAACGACCGAGTAAGGCTGTGATAACAAGTCTGTTTCTCAGTGCTAACGGCATGGCAGTCTTCGCAGTGCGTAGACGTTGGGCCGTTGTGATTGACTAATATTGAAATACAACAATAATAACCAATCACAACGGCCCTATGTCTATTTCTCAGTGCCGTTGGGCACTGAGAAACAGGCTTGTTATCACAGCTTTACTCCGTCCTTAGATAAAAAATGTTTATGAATAAGGGGGTTAAAGTCAAAGTCGCCGACATGTTTACAACTAATTATGTATAGAGATGTACCGGTTTGACAAAACGATAAATCTAATTACCGATAATTAATTATTGAAATATTTTAATAAATTCGATTTGTGAGGCGATATGTTCTTTAATTATTATAATAATATTTAATCGAGCAGTGGATGCGTCTCAAATAAATAAGTAGTTAGTTTTAGGACTAAATTGATTATAGATCAAGTCGTCTATAAAAAAAGGTTTTTTTTTTTTAGTTTTTAATTCATATTGATTTACTTTATTTATTTAGATTCTATATTAGCGACCCGCCCTGACTTCGTACAGATAGCAGAGCATAATATATTATGCGAACATTTATTTTTCTGTCGTACAAAATATTTATGAATTATACATATAAAAAGTAGCGTTCTTCTCTCTCCCTCCATCCGGGGGCCTCAAACTCTCTCCATATTAAATTACTATCGGATCCGCCTGTGTGAAAGATTTTCCGAATAAAAATAACCCTATGTTGAATAAAATCGATTTTTGTATAAATGATCGATATAATCGATACAGAATCTAGTCGAGTAGTATCCCTAATTCTTACTTCATTGTTCAATTCAATTTAATGTCACTCACACTTCACTCATCAGAGACAAATAAACTAGACTCTCACTTTCCATATAATATATTATAATTCTCTGACTCTCACTATATCATTGTCGATTCGGCTATTATAAAGACTCTGTGCGATTGATTACGATATCGACATACACTGGCTGTGATTTCTGGGCTTTGTGAACTGATGTAACAATTTACCGGGCATTAATAACGGATACGAAATGGAAATTGCTTTTTGCATTAATTGTGGCTCTGCTGGCGGATCCATGGTGTTGGAGAACGAGCAGATTCGCCATTGTATACAACAATGGACAGCGCCTCGTTTGGTAAGCACAATTTTCTTTAATCGTACAAGTTTAACTGCCGCCAAACTTCTAGTTCGCTCCTCAGTTCCTATTCTTGGTAACTGCGTGGAGACAGCGAACAGAGTCTATATACTACCTACTACACACTTTAGCATGTGCCTGTGGCAACTTAAGAGCAAACTAGCAAGTATATTGTTGATTAAAAAATGTGTGTCATATGCTTGAAGGTTTCTTACATTTAATTCAGCTGGAAGATTTGAATACATAAATCTGCTTTCCGTGTGACACAATATTAATATATTGCCATTCTAATTTGAGCATAATGTGTTTGTTTGTTTTTTTTTCCAGGTTGTAGCCCTTGAATATGTACAGCATGTTGGACCACGGCCCAAGAGCCTACACATACTTCAGCTGTAACAATGTTAGTAGAAGCTGCGTGCTCTGTAATAGAATGTTGGAACTCCGGACTCGGTGATTGTGATTGTCAAAACTGAATAGGGGACCGGACAGGTATTACCAAAAAATCTGAAATTCAGTTTAAAGTAAAGTTTGTAATATTAAAAATATTATCTCATATTTGTTTTTGTAAAAGAGTTGTGATTTGTATTTTTAAATCAATAAATAAAATACAATAATTATAATATTTTTAGTCTATTCTTTACGGCAAATGAAACACCAATCACGGCGCATGACGTCACACGTGGGTAAAATGTAAACAAACAGACGTCATCTGGATGTCATACCGCGTTGTGTTATTTTAATGCTTTAAAGGTGTTTTTTGACACAAAACTGCTTTAATAATTAATATTAATTTATACGGGACGTTGTTACTATCTTCCAGCTTAACGTTTACAGATTGTTTAATCGTTAATCATAATGGACCGCAAAAAATATCGTTGGTGCGTCGTACCTGAATGTAATAATACTTCTATATCTTTACCAAACAAATTATTTATTGATGTACCACGAAAGGCAGATATACGAATAAAGTGGTTGCAGTTAGCAAGACGAACCTATTTAGTTCTGTGAGGATCACTTTGATGTAAGTAAATAAAAAATAGTGTTTCGGTTTAAAATAAATCGATGAATATTTCAATTAATTAAATCATTTGTACACCCAGGGAGGTTATGGTTATGAGATGTATTTATTTATGTTTTAGCTGCCACATGATATGGAATAGAATATTTATTTATATAGAATTCTGGTTGTTACACAGTAACCTGAGATTGCCCGAGATTAACACGGTCTATGCAGTGTTGCCAGATTATAATTTCTCTTTACCCCAGGATTATTTGGAATTTAAAATTTTACCCTTAAACCAATCATAAATAATTCGGTACTTTTTTTTCTATATCCTTATCTATGCAGACGCCACTTCTTTCTTCACTTCCACTTCAATAATTATTAATTTAATTATCTCATTTTATTAGGAACAGCTAGGTGTACATGAAAATTGTATTGAATAAAAAATTATAATTGTTTCATGGCCTACAATTTTTGTAGGAAACATCTTTCTCTAAGCTCAATATTTATTACAATACCGTGAAACAATAGCTTTAATACCTTAACTCGTAGAATTACCTCAAAAATTACCATAAAAAAAATACCCTGCTGATTCAGTTTTACCCTAAAACTAGGGTAAATAACCCTAATCTGGCATTATTGAATCACTGTTCAAATGACAAGACTTGTCAAGTTGCTTTATCCACGTATGACGTCACACGAGACGAAATGACATAATATAGCGTTTGCGCCGGAATTATAGCTATTTAACATTTAGGCATGGTTTTATGTACTTTTTAAGCTTTATTTGTGCAAAATACTATTTTTCTTGGCTAGTTATATCCCCAATGATCAATTTAAAACACCTACTGAAAATTTGTCCGGTCCCCTATTGATAAATAATACCATAACAACAACCCTCCTGCACAATACTCAGATAATATTTTATAAAACAATGTAGGTGATGAGGAAATAAATAATATTAACTAAAAATATTTTTTTATTTGTTTAATTTAATCCTACATGCCCTAAGAGTCTACCAAAAGTGTGTAAAATATGCCATGCTTCTGATGAAGCGTGAATGCTCAACAGTGCGCCTCTGTCTGTCTCTTCGGGGAATACGTACGACGTACGTATATATAGAAAATGCATAAAATCTGAAGGGTACTCTTAGAGGATGTAAATACTATAACTACATAATTAGGTACCTTTTTACTTATAAAAAATTATATGAATCAAGTCTTAAAATAGCCTGATTTAAGTAAAAAATAATCAGATACCTACATAGTGATGAATCTTTAGGGCTTATATATATTAGATAGGTACTTATATCAATAAAAAGCATATTTAAAGCGTAAATGATAGGACTATAAATCTACCTTGAACATTGAAAAACTTTCAATGTTTACTATCAATTATAACCTCAAAGTCTCATCATTTTCTTGGATTGATGCGATATCCCAGCTTGTCCGTTTTATAAATGATATGCCATGAGAATTTATTAATGATTCTAAATATTACAAACATTTTTACATTGCTGTTGGTTCCAGGGCGAATTATGTATGGGCACAGAACAATGTCCTTTAAATTCTGAATATAAAAAACCGGACAAGTGCGAGTTGGACTCGCGCTTTGAGGGTTCCTTACAAACTTGTAGGTAACGTATCTAAGTATGTAGTAAGTACAAACCTGATTAATTTAACTTTGCCGTTCTATGCCTAGACACGGTTATTGCACCAACAGCGAATTATAAGTTAGCAATAATAAATACTAAAAAATGGACTACGAAAGCGACGTCATGGCCAAGCCCATTAGGAAAAAGAAATAGAGGAAGACCTTTGGTACGCTGTGTAGACGACATAGTAAGAATAGCTGAAGTTTTTTGGATGCAAATAGCAAACGATAGAGAACGTTGGTTATGTCTGGAGAAGGCCTTTACCTTCGACTAAGAAGGGTTCTTGCAATATTATTTACACAAATTTAAATATAATTAATTGCAGTTCAACAATAATATAATAATGATAATTATATACACATAACATGATTGCAACATAATAATAATGAATTCCTGTGATGTTTATATTCTGGGTAATTGTAATTATTATTTTCAATTGTAACTTTTTTAGCAAGAAATAAAGGGTTTTTTATTTATTTTTTTTAAATTTATTTATTTAATAGTAAATACGCTTTTTATTATTAAAGTACACACATATTTACGGTTTTTCTTCCTTGCATGTGCTGCAAGATTTTACCTTTTTCCACATTTCATGATTATAGGTCAGCAAGATTTCCTTATAGGTTTTGATTCCCTTGTGAACTCATAAAATATGCTAAATAAACGGTCATATATTTTGTTTGCCTTGACTTACAAGTTTGATTCTTTCACAGCTGAAAGAAACCGTAGACCTTTCAAGTATATATCTCTCCGCGTTTCTAAGAAAAAGGATCCTGACAGACAGACGAAAGACAAAGTGATCCTATAAGGGTTCTGTTTGAGACACGGAACCTTAAATAACGTGGGAAAATGTGAGAGAGTTGCTGTTATTATATATTCGTATGCCATTATAATGTTATGCATTATAAATGGCGGCTGTTTTAGGCAAAAATTTTCCGTGACTAAAAAAAAATTAAAACCAGTCGTTAGTGAGAGTCGATATGTATATTGATGTGAGGAGGAGGAGGTATTTTGTAGATTCGAATTTGTATTTAAAAGTAAAAAAAAGCATATCATAAGGATAAATTTTCCTTTGCCTGGACAAGTGAGTGAAAAAGGCTGTGACATAAGATGATATTCAAATAAAGACATTCGACATTCCGAATTTAAAATCACCGATAAACTTGCGTGCGAAGTGATTCGAAATTCAAAATGCTGCGGTTCCGTTCGGCGGCGATCGCAGCGCTCGCCCTGTCGCGGGTAGCCGACGCCGAGGAGAGCGCACGCACGCCCGAGGAGGAGGCGGAGCCCGCGTACGACGCCACGCACTACTTCATAGACGACGTCGCCGACCCGTGGCGGGAGGGCGGTAAGTTCGGGCGTATTTTGATCCGTTTAGGACGCCAATAATGGAATGCTGGAAAAAAGGTGTGTGTCGGTGGAAAGGGACGCAGGATTTATTAGCAAAATCATAGCGTTGGTAAATAATCTGATTATAAATGTCTACAAATTGAACTGTACGCACACAGATCGTAGTTGCGACTTCGTTATAATTGTTAGTGTGACTTTCCCATTCATGCTGTATCCGGTTCTGACTGCAAGCTGGCCGCACCACTCTGTCTTCATTCAAAATATTATGACGTGTTTACAGATGCGCTGGAGCGCGAGCGGTTGTCGCAGCACGCGCAGCTGCGCGACATGGTGGTGCGCGGCGAGTGGGCGGCGCTGAAGGCGCGGCTGGCGGCGCTCGGCAGCGAGGCCGGCCTCATCGCCAACCTCACGCCCGGCGGCGCCAACACGCTCCTATACGTGTTAGTACAACATCAAAATGAATACGCAAAACGTATCGTCCAATGGACATTACACATTTCAAATAATTTATTTTACATAAATACGTTTTTACCGCGGCTGAAATCCAAGTCACTGGTGTTGTTAGGTTTTGGAGTGTCAGTTGAGACAGAGTTGTGTTGCAGCGCGGCGGAGTCGGGTGCGACGGCGGCGGTGAGCGCGCTGCTGGAGGCGGGCGCGGACGGGCGCGCGCACCCCGTCACCAAGTACAGCCCGCTCTACGTCGCCTGCTACCACGGCCGCGGCGACATCGCGCGCCTGCTGCTCGCACACTTCCCGCGCGCCGTGCAGGTACACACACACACGCACACACACGTACACACCCCCAGCTGACACCTAACGTGCCACGTCTGTTACCACGCCAGCAAGAGACGGTGGAGAAGTGGCTGCCGCTGCACGCGGCGTGCATCGGCGGACACGCGGCCGTGGTCACGCTGCTGCTCGAGTACCCCTACCCGCCGGAAGTGCTCAACACTTACACGTGAGTATTTAAGAGATATATTACCATAACTTGTTTAATGATATCTACTAATGCCACTTTATATTTTCAAATCTTCTCGTACCCATCTCTCTGTGTAGTGACGCGAGCGGTCGGTGGCAGTACCGGTGCGCGTTCGACGTGAACGCCCGCGACGCGCGCGGCCAGACGGCGCTGTACGTGGCGAGCACGCTCGGCAACGTGCCCGTGCTCTCCGCCCTGCTCGCGCACACCGTCGCCTGCGAGCGCGTGCACCAGGTACCGCCGCCCGCCGCCCCGCCGTCCACTGCGCCGCGGACACCACTGCGACCGCGTGTGACCCGTGTCGTGTGCCCGCAGAGCGAGGACGAGCAGTCGCCGTCGTCCCCCGCCGCCGCCAGTCCCGCCGCCGCGCCGGCGCAGGGCCCTGACGCGGTGGTCAGCCCGCAGCGTGGCGGCATCTCGCTTGGCATACACGCCATCGTCAGCAAGCTCACTGGCGCCGGCAACAACAACGCCATTGTGAGTGTGGACTCTCGATGCGCCATATGATGTTATTGGTATGTTGTGTTCAACCATTGTGTTGTTGTCAAGGAGCAGGCGCGCGACTCGTGCCGGCGGCTGCGGCCGGTGCGCGTGGACGCGGTGAGCGCGGGCGATAGCTGCGTGGCGGCGGCGGCACGCGGCGGACACCTGGTGGCGCTGCAGCGACTGCTGGCCGCCGGGGCGCCCGCCGACGCACCCGCCGCCGCGCCCGAGGACGTGGTGAGCATTCTTCCATCATTTTCTGGAAACTGATTAATACAAAGCAAACTTTATAAACAGTTTGAAAGCAGTCGCAATGCTTGGTTAAACTGATTTGTTTCTATACAGGCGGAAGGTCCGCGCGAGAGCCGGCGCTCGCGCAGCGCGTCGTGTGCGAGCTCGCGCGCGTCTCCCTCGCCCTCGCCGTCGCCCGCGCGTTCCTCCTACAACAACGACAGTGAGTCATAGCTCTACGTCGCATGTGTTATATTCGTGATTCGTACGTTCTATCAATATTTGGGGATACTTGTGTGATCGTCAAAAATATGTTCAATTATATTTCCACATTTTTTCCGATCTTTATATTTTGTGTGGTGGTAACGAGTCAGTGTCTCGCAGGGGAGGGCGGCTGGACGGCGCTGTGGGCGGCGACGCGGGCGCGACACGTGCTGGTGGCGGAGGCGCTGCTGTCGCACGGCGCCACCGACCCGCAGTGCCGCGCGCTGCGTGAGGCCGCCAGGCACGGACTGCTGGACCTCATGGCCAAGCTGCTCGCCACCAAGGTACACTGGAACTTGTACAGCTCGTTGATTACTAAATTCAAAAGTGTCGATATTGATAGTCGACTATAAAAACTTTCACGTATAGCATTTTAGAAATCTAATATTTGTATACTTGTTTTCTATCGGATAAAGTAAACCTGAAGAACCATCGAATCTTTAAAGGTAGATAAGTAAAATTGAATAATATGTATAATACAATAAATACTATAAATAATAACTTGACGTGGTACACAGGCGTACCCCGACCCGGAGCACAAGCTGAACAAGTCGGCGGTGTCGGAGACGGTGTTCCGCTGGCGCGACGCGGACCCGCAGCTCACCTACAGCGCGCTCTGTCCCACGCAGCCCGTCATCGTCGGCTGGCGCGAGCTGCGCTGCCAGCTCAACCATCTGCGGTACGTGCTCACGATACCAGATCACCTAGTAGATCTCCGGTCGCAAAGTTTTTTATAATGCCTCTCCGACGGGCTCATATATGTTATGTAGTACTGTGCCTCTTTTCCGCCGGTCAGCATGTCGTGGGTGCGCTGCGCGGCGCTGCGCGTGAACCCGCGGCTCGGCAGCTCGGCGGCGGCGCTGCACGCCGTCACGCGCATCGACGTCTCCAACAACGAGCTGCGCCTGCTGCCGCCCGAGCTGTTCTCGCTCATCAGCCTCAGGTAACTCGCGTCACCGTCGTCATGACGCGCTCACCTTACCATTAATATATTTTAACATGTTATGCCATACTCGTAGGTACCTGAACGCGGCCCAGAACAAGCTGGAGCGCCTGCCGAGTACGGAGGACCCGCTGGAGGAGGAGGGCGAGGCGCGAGGGAGACGCTCGCGGCGCCGCGCCCGCCGCGCCGACATCTACACCGCGCCCGTGCTGCACGAGCTCTACCTGCAGGTACACACACACTGCGGCGGTGTGCTCTCACCACATGCTTTTATTGAATGTGTGGTATTGCATTAGTGTTTGAATGATCATCTGGCGGACGATCCAACAGAGCGGGCTATGAAAAATTTTAAATTAAAAAAGTAAAAAAAAAACAACTCAATTTATAGTTATGTGACTTCATAATCGATTTTCTTTTTTTAGTTTTTGTATTACATGACTTTGTTCTTCTTCTTAAGTAAGTGTGTAGGTGTACGGTTGTTTAATGTTTGCAGGACAACCGCCTGGAGGAGATCCCGCCGGCGCTGCTGTCGCTGCCGATGCTGAGCACGCTGGACGTGTCCAACAACAAGCTGCGCGCGCTGCCGCCGCAACTGTGGAGTGCGCCCGCGCTCCGGGACCTCAACGTGGCGCTCAACCATCTCCGGGACCTGCCCGCCGGGCCAGAGGTACGAAACTCATTCAAGGGTAAAGGCAAGCTATGTATACTCGTGGCAACCCCAAGAAATAACTATGTTCTCTCTTAGAACGACTCGGAGGGCTGGTCCGCCGGCCAGCAAGCGTCGACCCCATCGGACACATCCCCGCAGCAGAGCGCCTCGCCCTCCAGTGGCGCCGCGCCATTCAACTTCGGCAACCAGTCCGTGAGTCTGCTTCTAGTTTCCCAACACTTTACAATATAAATAAATCCTTACTCCTATACCTTTTGTGACCAAAGCTTTATTATAAGATTTTTTTATTGATATACGTTGTTGTGTGCAGAAATCGTCGTCGCGCAGTCCGTCGATCGAGCGCAGCGAGTCGGAGTCGCTGGACGAGGAGGACGGCGTGCCCACGCTCAGCAACCGCGCCGGGAACGCAGTGTCGGTATCTACTGCGGTGGCGTCTGTCGCTATAACAGAGGTGTGGTAGAGCCTCGTGTGACCGCGTGTGGTTGCAGGTGGTGCGAGGCGCGGCGGGCGCACCCGTGGCGCGGCGCGGTGGTGGCGGTGGCGCCGGGCGCGTGGGCCGGCGGGGGCGCGGGCGGCGGGGCGCGGCGCGGCGGCTCGCCGCTCACGTCGCTCAACCTGTCGCACAACCAGTTCGTGTGCGTGCCCGCCGTGCTGGCGTGCCGCGCGCCCTCGCTCGCCAGGCTCAACATGGCGTACAACTCGCTCAGGTATGCTATATACATCTATAGTTCTATACAAGACAAGACAAGCTCATCCAGTTACTCATGTCGTATGTGTCCACAGGACGATGTCGTACGTGACGTCATACCCGACGAGTCTGCGGCAGCTCGACCTCAGTCACAACGAGATCACGTGCTGGCCCAGTCTGCCGCAGGTGCGCACTGCTACTGGTTACATTTTGCTTAGTTTATTTTTGTTGATCGTGAGCAGTTTGAATAACTGTGCAGTTGGAGAACTTCGGTTCGGCGGAGGGCGACCCGCTGGCGTGCTTCTGTCCCCCGGCGGCGGGCGCGGCGGGCGCGGCGGGCGCGGCGGGGGCGGCGGGCCCGGCGGCGGAGAGCGCGGCGCTGCGCCCGCGGCCGCGCTCGGGCGGCTCGGTGCGCTCGCAGCTGCTGCACGCGGCGTGCCCCGCGCGGAGACACCTGCGGCTCGAGGGGCTGAGGACCTTGGTCAGTGCCCAGTACAAACACTACTTACAACAAGAGTCATTTCATTCAGATTTCATATTTAACTCTTACTAGTCTAGTTATATTTTGCATCGCGTCGCTCTCCTTTTACAAAGGTTTCATCTGTAATTCATACTGGTCAGTACTGGATTGGTGAAATGCTTAAACTGTACCTATCCTAAACATCTCGCGATCATTACTAAGTAGCGCACCGTGTGTAATGTTCAGATCCTCGCGAACAACCTGCTGACCCGCATCCAGCTGACGACGGACGACGACGGGTACGCGAGCGCGGCGCACGACGACTCCGCCGCCGCCGACGACGACGACTGGGTGAGTAGCGAGCACTGGCGAACACGCGCCCCACTACATCCCTCATCACTTACAGTGCGCGTGAGTAGCATGAGTGCACACGCACACTCGAGGACAGATGAATACCGTGGAAATGATAGAAAAAAGTATAGGATTATGAACCAAAAGTGTTGTATGATAAGTATCAATTTTAATTGTGACGTTTTCGTCATTTCACAACACATAAATGCTGCCTCAATTATAGTGTAACAACTGTCTCACACTGACTGACGTGGCGTTTTTTCTACGGGTATCAAAATACCTTATCGTAAAAACTCTGACTATCTTTTAGGGCTCCGGGTCGAGCCTGAAGACGCGGCTGCTGTTCCCGCTATTGTCGATGCTGGACGTGTCGTGCAACTTGTTGCGCGCCGTGCCGCCCGCCATCCACGAGCTCGCCAACCTCTCCGTGCTCAACCTCAGCGGCAACAAGGGTAATTACTAACTAGCATCCTACTTCATCATGCTTCTGCCTATAGTCTATATGCTGTCAGCGCGGTGTTCATGACTATCGTTCCGTTCGGTTCAGACATCACGGAGCTGCCGCCGCAGATGGGCCTGCTGTCGCGGCTGTGGAACCTGAACACGGCGGGGTGCTCGCTGGCGGAGCCGCTGCGCTCGATGGTGCGCTGCGGCCGCTACAAGAGCATGGACATCGTCGGCTACCTCAAGTCCGTGCTGCAGGAGGCGCGCCCCTACACCTCCATGAAGCTCATGCTCGTGGGGCAGCAGGTCAGCGCCGACATCACCACATCACCACTGTCGCTGTTACTCAGACTAATATTCAAACCTTCTCAACTGATGATTTATAAAAAAAATTGGGATCGTTAATAAAGTTAGATATTTATCATTGCAGTAGTGACGGAACAGTGTTTATGTTACAGGGTATTGGCAAGACGAGCCTCCTTGAGTGTCTGCGGCAGGAGTCCTCCATACAACACAGGAGGAAACCCACCGAGGTCAGTAGTGAAACCTGAAAGTACTCTTTGCGAAAAAAATATTAAAAGAGGTTATTTATGATAAGTTTTGTAATTAAGAAAATAAGAACGTCTAATCTTTCGATACAATAGTCGACCTGTTAATTTTATTATATTACTAACTTGGATTTGTTTGAACACAATATTTCCCATCATAGCTGGAGAATACGCTTTAGAAACAGCGTCAACAAGTAGATGAGTTGTTATAAAAATTGTCTTTATTAAATAAACATTAGCCAAAAGGAAACTTATATTATGATATAACGTGTGGTGTATTATTTTGTTGCGATCAGCACTGGGCGAAGCGCATGGGCAACAAGTCGACGTCGCGCGGCAACATGTCCACGGTGGGCGTCGACATCGGCGTGTGGACCTACGAGAAGCAACGCAGCACGCGCGGGCCCGTCACCTTCCGCTCCTGGGACTTCGGCGGCCAGCAGGAGTGAGTGCAACATCTAGTAACAGCTCCTCTGTGCCGGGGTGAAGAAAGAGTATTGAGCCGTGTGGTGTGCGCAGGTACTACGCGACGCACCAGTACTTCCTGTCGCGGCGCTCGCTGTACCTGGCGGTGTGGCGCGTCACGGACGGACGCCGCGGACTCGCCGGCGCGCTCACCTGGCTCAGGTCACTCTCACCCTCCTCACTCTCTCACTGTCTGCTCCGAGCAGTCAATGGCAACCCTATGGACTAATATTATTTGTTTTTCAGATCCATTCAAGCGCGCGCCCCCGGCTCGCCCGTCATCATGGTCGCCACTCACTACGACCAGGTGCCCAACGTGAGTTTCCACTATTAGTAGAATGATGTACATTACGCATGTGGCGTTGTTAACTTTGGTATTGTGCAGGTGAACCTGCCGGAGAGCGAGAGCCCGGAGGCGCTGCAGCGACTGATCCGCTCGTCTATCATGGGTGCCGCGGATGCTGATAAGCTCGGCCTGCCGCGCGTGCTCGACTCCGTAGAGGTACGGCACCGGCTCCCAACAACAAGGTAGCCAGTCTTATTGCAATATCTTAAAGTCTAACTTATATATTTTGTGTCGGTATGCGTCAGGTGTCGTGCAGCACGCGTCACAACATCCGGCTGCTCGCGGACATAATCTACTCGGTCGCATTCAGCGTGAAGCCGCCAGGTGAGAGCTCGTCTCTGAGAACCATCGCCGCTCGTCATGGCACCTTATGGTTTTGTGGTGTGTGCAGGCAGCAAGGAGCCGTGGCTGGAGCAGCGCGTGCCGGCGACGTACCTCGCGCTGGAGGAGTGCGTCAGCGCGCTCGCCGCCGACCTGCGCGAGCCCGTGCTGCGACACGACGACTACAAGCGGCTGGTACTCACTGCGCCACAGCACCCTCACTGGTACACCATACAGGACGGGCATTGACTGGCTGTGTTGTCGGCAGGTGACGCAGTACATGCAGCAAAAAAACCACAGGATGTTCCGGGACGCGGCCGAGCTGCACCAGGCCACCATGTTCCTGCACGAGAATGGTACGAACATTTCGTTTCCTTATCCTTTATGTGTCATGTGTTACTATTTAAAGTCGTATTGTGTTGTGCGCAGGCGTGCTGCTACACTACGACGACGCGACGCTGAAGCAGCTGTACTTCCTGCGGCCGCAGTGGCTGTGTGACGTGCTCGCACACGTAGTCACGGTGCGCGAGATCAACCCGTTTGCTAACAACGGTGAGATAGCATTCCATTATACTTTCAATTTCTGTGATGTGTTAATGACTATAAGTAGTTTCGTTAATTGTGCAGGTATAATGAAGGTGGAGGACCTGGCGCACGTGTTCAAGGCGTCTCCGCTGCTGGCGCGCGGCGAGGAGGCGAGCTCGCTCGGCGTGTCGCTGCTGAACAAGTTCGAGTTGGCGCTGTGCTGGGACGCGCGAGTGCTGCTGGTGCCGCCGCTGCTGCCCGCCACCGAACCTGCGCAGCCGCAACTGTCCCTGCGCTCGCGCTCGTGGTGCCAGGCCCGCGGCACGCCGCACCGCGCCTGGCCCTCCGCGCTGCACCACCTCGCCGCGCTGCCAGAGCCGCGACAAACCGACTCGCCCACGCTCATACGTGAGTAAACACACATGAGGCATTACATAGATCGTAAACAATGAGTAATGAGTAAGTAGAGCGTGTGTCGTGTGGCAGAGGAGTGCGGCGGCGTGCAGGTGTGCGGGCGGTCGGCGGGCGGCGGGCGCGGCGCGCTGCGGCGGCTGGTGGTGCTGTCGTACGTGCCGTGCGGGTTCTGGGCGCGGCTGTGCACGCGGCTGCTGGCCGACACGGCGCTGCTGGCGGCGCCGCAGCGGCTGTACCGGCCGCCGCCCGAGGCCGAGGCGGACGAGAGCGTGTGCCGCGCGCTGGACGCGGGCTGGGGCTGGAAGCTGTGGCGGCGCGGGCTGGTGGCGTGCTGCGGCGCGCTCACCCTCGCCGCGCTGCGCGAACTGCCGCCGCGCGCCGACGCGCTGCTGCCCGCCGCCGACGACGACCCCGCCGACCACCCGTACGAGCGGATACAGTGAGGCTCTCTCATACTCATAAACAAACACTTATCCGTCTCTACCTTATGTAAGAGTTACTAACGTCGATGATCCGTCGGCAGGCTGCGTGTGCGACAGGAGGGCTCGTGGTGTGAGCTAGACGTGCTAGGCTCCGCGTGTGTCGAGATTCTGCTGCCCGCGCAGGTATGCGTCGTCAAGAGAGACGACGGATTGCCCATCGCCGGCTATCAGGTGAGAAACCTGACATCTCATATTCCATTATTGAAACTCCCTGAATATGCCATGTTGAATTTGACTAAAATCGAGAACTTTAACATTATGTTCTATATTCTTATTTAGCAGAGTTTATTAGTTTTACAATCGACATATCTTGTGTACAGAGCATCAGCCTGGAGCCGAACCCAGAGGTTCTGGCGAAGGTGTTGGCGCTGCTGTCCGACCACGTGGACCTGCTGCTCGAAGATTGGTACCCATCACTTGGTGAGCGTCTTGTGATTAGGGGATTAGCGCTGCTATGGCTATAAGCCACTGAGTTCAGTGATTCTGCTGGAGTTAGTACAATGCAGTCATAATATAACTATAGTTAAATATCATCCTGATTTACTTTGTAAAATGGTCTCTATGCTATAGTAATAAGAGTGGTGTGTGCAGGTACCCGGTTCGTGCACACGTCGGAGGGGCGGTGCCTGATCACGCGTGTGGTGCCGTGCCCCGAGTGCATGCGCGACGCGCAGCAGCAGCAGCAGCAGCAGCACGCCGACAACCACGAGGAGCGACTCGCGCAGGTATCGTATGCAGTATGACGTTGGATTTCGTCACCTTCAATCTATTTGTTTTACGGATCAGGCGTTTTCATACCATGTTTAATTATGTACCACAGGAGCTGAGGCGACTGGAGCTAGGTAATGGCGAGGTCCGCAGGCTGCGTCTCTCAGAGGAGTCCAGGACCTCGGACGGGGACAGCGGGGTCGGCGCTGAATCTAATGGTAAGTACTGACAAAAGAGACACATTGAACGTAGAGGTGTATAAGTGAGATCATTTATAATATGTCGTGTTGGTGCAGCGTCGTCGCGGCTGGGCTCGGTGGAGCGCATAGTGAACGAGGCGGCGGCGCCGAGCGTGGTGTACGGCTGGACCGTGGAGGAGTGCATCCTCGCCGCCTGCACCTCGCGCCGCCTCGCCTGCGCCGCGCACGCCACCGTCGAGCTGCGCCACCTCGCGCCGGACCTCGTGAGTACACCGGCTCTACTGCCGTGACCTCAGGTAACGAGTGGTGTTAACGTAACATGACGTCGACAGCTGCTACTGGACGTGGAGGAGAGTGCGCGTGCGCGGTGGGAAGACATCACGCGCGGCGCGGTGGCGGGGCGCGGTGCGTTCGGCACCGTGTGGCGCGCCACGTGGCGGCCGCCCGGAGCTCGCGAGCCGCGCAGCGTGGCGCTGAAGGCGCTGCAGCCCGTGCCGCCGCCCGCCGGTGCAGACGCGGCCGCGCAGCAGGCGTACCGCGCGGCGCAGGCGCGGTGGGAGCGCGAGCCAGCTGCCGCCGCGTGCCGCGCCTACTGCGGCCTGCGGCAGGAACTGAGCATCGTGAGCCAACTACGGCATGCGCACGTGGTGCCGATGCGAGGCGCATGCGCGGCTCCTCTGGCGCTACTGCTGGAGCTGGCCCCGCGCGGGTCGCTGGAAGCGGCGCTGCGCCAGTACGCGGGCGTGGGCGCGCGGGTGGGCGTGCGAGCGGCGCGTGCGCTGCTGCTGCAGGTGGCGCGCGCGCTCGAATACCTGCACGCTGCGCGCGTACTCTACAGGGACCTAAAGGTAATGACCTTGAGTCAACAATTTCAATAAAATAATTTCCCCCATATACTATAAACGTTGGACATCCGATTTACTTATTGCCGAATTAAATAATGCAGCCCTAGTAAGTCGTCGATGGTACGTGATGGTGTGTGTGTTTCAGTCTGAGAACGTGTTGGTGTGGCGCATGCCGCTGCCGGCGGAGGCGGCGGACGCGGAGCGCAGCACCGCCGCCATCGACGTGCATGTCAAGCTCGGCGACTACGGTACGACCACATAGAACTCTGACTCTCATAGAACTCTTAAATGTTTTGTATTTTGTAACAAGTTAACCTTGTAACATGGAGCACATGTAATATTTTATAATGCAAACTTCGGTGTATCTTTGCCATTCTTTATGTTCAGGCGATGTACATAATATGTTTTGTTGTCTATGAACAGGTATGCTTTAGTTAAAGATATATATATTGTGTATGCAGGTATCAGCAGGCTGGCGCCGCCGTCCGGCACCAAGGGGTTCGGCGGCACCGAGGGGTTCATGGCGCCGGAGATCATGCGCTACAACGGCGAGGAAGAGTATAACGAAAAGGTAACTCCACCACACTCTACTAGTTTAATATACTAGGATAATGTATTAACTGACGTGGTCTGCAGGTGGACTGCTTCTCGTATGGAATGCTGATCTACGAGATCATCACCACGCGGCAACCATTCGAGGGACACGAGGCGGTCAAGGAAGCCATCTTGGAGGGAGCGAGACCGACGCTGACGCCAAGGGTAAGTTCTTGTTTGCATCATCAATGGACATTGTTTCGGCAGCCATGACCGTCACTCGTGTGTCAGGACCTGGAGTACCCGTGCTGCATGCTGGAGACGATGCGGCGCTGCTGGTCGGGCTCGGCGGAGCTGCGTCCGTCGGCGGCGGCGCTGGTGTCGCTGGCGGGCGCGCCCGAGTGCGCGGCGCTGTGTGACGCGGCGGGAGCGCGCCCGAGCCGCGCCGCCGCCGCCGCGCCGCTGCTGCTGCCCGACAAGGGGCTCGGCGCCGAGCTCTGGTACGGCGGCGGCGAGCCCGAGCGCCTGCACACGCTGCAGGCCACGCACAGCGCCTTCACCAACCACCACACCGTGCGGATACCGCCGGGTAACCACATGCAGTTACATTATATACAGGCTGAGGAAACGCGGAACCTTGGACTTATGTTATTGTGTGTCTGCAGACAAAGCGGAGCCGGTGCTGGTGACCGCCATCTGCAGAGTGGGCAACAAGATGTGGGTCGGAGACTCCGCGGGGAGGCTGCTGGTCTATTCGTGAGTAATCGCAATGTGTCAGTTAAACTTGCGTTTAGCGTTCAGTGTTCTTTACACGTAATCCACACAATAAGACGCGGCGCACGACAGCTGGATATATTGTCGCTATAAGGGTGTTTGTTCGTTTGTGTCAGCATATCGTCGTGCGCGCTGTCGTGGAGCGTGCGCGTGCAGGAGGTGGTGGGGGGCGCGCCGAGCGGCGTGGCGGCGCTGCAGCCGCTGCAGCCGCTGCAGAGGGTCGCACTGGCGCTCGCTTGCGGACGGTGAGTGAGCCCTACAGATTGTTCTCCTTGAGAATCACGATTCACCACTTCTCCTTGGGTCCTGTTGGGTCAGGTTCCTTTTAACTATAGTTACAACCTAAACAACAAAATTTAAATAAAGATAAGTCCAAACAAATGCGGCTTTAATAGAGCCTTTTATGGTGGTGTTGTGCGTTAGGTTGTTCCTGGTGACGTCGTCGCGGCCGGAGGCTGAGGGCAGCTTCGTGCTGACGGAGCTGGGCGCCGCGCAGGAGCTGTGCTGCCTCACCGCCGTGCCGACGCCGCACGGGTAACTCTTCCCTCGCTCTGACAGTGCTGACGAGTCGGTTTGATGTTATACCTGGCGCCGTGTCGGTCAGGTTCGAGGTGTGGGCGGGCGGCGACGGGCTGTACGCGTACTCGCTGACGGCGGCGGGCGTGTGCGGCGCGGACGCGCTCGCAGTGGCGCCGCGCGTGGCGCTGCTCGCCGCCGCCGACACCGAGCCGCACGTCTTCCTCTACTGCGACCCCGGTATCACTCACACTTTCACCTACAACATTCTTCATTGCATTTTCGCTCTAATATCAACAATTGCCGACCCATTAACTGTCTCTGGATACACATATTTAAAGCTTTAAAAAAAATTGAAATAGCTTCTTTCAAATCTTTTCCTTCTTGTACCCAATGACTTACTACTTACACTATTTCGAGAAATGGAAAAAAAAGTAAATCAAATTGTTTAATGACATCTTTGCTGTATTTATGTGACATCTTAATTACCTCAGATGTGACATGTAAGACATTTGTTGTTGGGTTTAGGTGTGTGCGTGTACCAGTACTCTGTGCGCACGCGCACTCAGACGGCGCGGCTCGACTGCAGCAAGCTGGTGCCCTGCTCCGAGAGTTTACAGTCCATCGCCATCGAGGAGCACCTCAACGAAGTGCTGTGTCGAGTAAGTCTCTAGTTGAACTGTTGCCGTCTGGAAATTCATAGCTATCATGGTGTGAGGTATATGTGTGTGCGCATGCGCAGGTGACGGCGCTGTGCACGCTGCACGGCGCGGTGTACGCGGGCACGGCGTGGGGTTGCGTGATAGTTGCCGACGCCGCCACGCTGCGACCGCTCACCGTCTTCAGGCCTTACGAGGAGGACGTGAGTGCATCATAATACTGTTGTTGCTTTCATTATAATGATAAGAGAAAATTTGTAATATGTACTAATACAATAAAAAAAACTTTGTATATTGTTATTATTATATTTTTGTTACATTTTAGCTTCATATCTACAAATTATTTTAAATCGTATTGTTGCTTGTACTCACTCTGGGGAGGCTGTTTGTAGGTGCGGGCGATAGTGGCGCTATCGCCGCTAAAGGGTTCCGATGCGGTGCCCATGATCGCGACCTTCGGCACCGGATACCGCCCACTACTGCAGAGATATGCGCCCGCGCAGGTACATATTACACAAATGAGATACACTACATAAAATTATATCATGAGAATCGACTGTTATCGATATTTTCAATACTGACATCCGGGATACGTATTTACAGATCGTACAAACATTTCTCACAATACGGAGCTCTCATGTATGCTCTTTCGTTTCACGATAGGTTCAGTACATTCAAGCGATAATTATGTCTTTCAGAACAATTCAAACACAACGCAATACAGCGGGCCGCACTGCCTGCTATGGCGTGCTCAGCGATGGCTCCCAGACTAAATGTGCTCTATACAGAGCGGGACAGACATATAGCGTCGGCAGTGGAGTGAGAGAGACAGATGTATTTGATCGTTCTACATCTGACATGAGATTGGAAAATGTAACATCAAATCAAAGTCATTTATGTGTTTGGCTGTGCTGATTAAGGTATTAGAAAGAGATGGAGTTATGTTGTCATTGTTAGAGTGAAGAGGATAAATATATGATTGTAATAGGTGTAAGTGTTCGCAGGAGTAGAGAGTTTAAATACGAGGTTTGGATCTCAAAAATATATCAAAATAATTTATTAGTAAGAAACGGATTTACATGCATAGTCGGTCAGATGGCAGCTAATTTCAGTGAAAAATTAAGATTCAAGAAAGAGACAAAATATATGATGTTATTGTAATATTATAATGTGTGAAGCAAACATACATATAGTCAAACTGCGATCGCTTAAGAAATCTTACAGTAGCTTTAAGCATGTCTGTAAAGAGAAATGCAGCTGTACTGCCATGACTGGTGTGAGCGAGATACATGGTGTGCCCTAGATGTAAGGTTAGACCAGTAGAAAGAGACACAAATATAAATTTATTTGGTGCGACAAGGACGGAGCGAGGCTCGTTAAATGAGTTTAGCCTTACTAGACAGTTGAAATACTTGAATTTTCTTAAAGTACATAAGATTTTTTTTAATATTATTGATCCCATTACAGTTACATTCGCATGCTACATCCTTTGTACTAGGAGATCAAAAATGATGAAGATTAGGTTCTAGACATTAATACAATAGTTTCGTACATTTGATTTTGTACTTTAATTTATATGTAATAGAAATACCAATTAAATTATTAATAAGACACATGTCTGAGAAGACAGTGTTAAAATTAATAAAATTAAATTAAGAAGCCCTCTATATTTCAATTATTAGCACTCAACTCATTGGCGCGTCGTGGAAACATCTCGCTATCTCCCTCGCACGCCCGCGCTGTAACGGCGATGACGTCATTCGAGTTTTTACCATTTATACTATTACTCATTTATAAGCTATCAAATTAAAATCCTTGTAACTTTATCGTTAAGGGCTAATTTCTTATCAATTTTCGTTTTTTTTGTAATAATGTTCTTCTGATAAAAATAATTCAAAATAGACACACACTGCTTATGACTAGACTATTGAGGTATAGATGTACATTAGTTTTGTTACAACACAGACAGATATCCATGATTATCCGCAACAGATCTTTTAATATATTAATTCAAATCTCATTCCGTGCCAGTACATCACATATTTACACATTAAGGCGTTGGTCATGCAGCCGCGGCGGAAGCGCATTGTCATGGATTCCCTGAGCTTTTGTACTAATTATCTGGCAATGTTGCCCAGATATCTTACTTAACAAGTCTGATAATTCATCACACGACTTTTTGTATATTAGAAAAAATCACGTGGAATCTAAACTGTTATAGATTGTAGAGCGTGTCAGCGTGCTACCGCGCCGCCAAAAGTGGCTTGTATGACCCAGTATGGTTTCGTTTAGTCAATGCATACAATATTTAGATACGTTTTTCTTCATCACAATATGTATATAAGTTAAGATTCTAGTTCACAGAGTTTACCTCTCAGCCGGTTGTTTTGTTCCCTACATCACAATAATACTCTATTTTCTAGATATAAATTGTATTTTGCCAAAAATACTTTAGATAATATAGGTTTAAATTTTTTGCTAGGTCTATGTGTATCGATTTTTTTATTTCGGAGGTTCGTTCGTATACGCACACAATGCCCTCAAATCATATACTGAACTTAAAATCCTTTTTAGTCTAGGGCCTGTGTTACAATGTCTGGGTAAACGCTAATTGTGGAATCTATACTTCTATACTATTATATAAAGCTGAAGAGTTTGTTTGTTTGTTTGTTTGTTTGTTTGAACGCGCTAATCTCAGGAACTACCGGTCCAAACTGAAAAATTCTTTTTGCGTTGGATAGCCCTTTGTTTGTGGAGTGCTATAGGCTATATATCATCACGCTATACCCAATAGGAGCGGAGCAGTAATGACTAATCTCAGGAACTACCGGTCCAAACTGAAAAAATATTTTTGCGTTGGATAGTCCTTTGTTCGTGGAGTGCTATAGGCTATATATCATCACGCTATACCTAATAGGAGCGGAGCAGTCATGGCTAATCTCAGGAACTACCGATTCGAACTGAAAAATTATTTTTGTGTTGAATAGCCCTTTGTTTGTGGAGTGCTCGTAGTTATATATCATCACGCTATGACCAATAGGAGCGGAGCAATGAAACATGTTGCAAAAACGGGGACAATTTATTAGTTTTGAGAGCTTCCGTTGCGTGCGCTGCGTAAACGGTTAAAGTTATGCAACAATGATGTATGACGGGATTGTTCCTCTTAAAAAGTTCTAAAAAAAAAATTATAAAACAAAGTCCCCCGCTGCATCTGTCTGCCTGAACGTGTTGAACTCAAAAACTACCCAACGATTAAGATGAAATTTGGTATGGAGACAGTTTGAGACCCCGGGAAGAACATAGGGTCCCGGGAAACTACTACTTTCATAACGGAAAACTTTAGCCTGAAAAACTTTATAACGCGGGCGGAGCCGCGGGAAACGCTAGTATAATATAAAGCGAAAAAATACAAAAGTCAAAGTCATAAATAAATAGTAATCAATAGAGTACTATATGATTTAGTTGTTTAATACATCTGTTGGATAACATTTATATGAAACAGGCAAACAATTATTCTCGACATTATCTTGATTGAGTAAAATCTAGTAGATTCTAGAAGAATAGTCCCAGTGCAGTGTCGTGCGAGCGAGCCTCCGTCGCGGAGCCATTTTAGTTATCGCTGCGGGAACCTTTGGTTGTGCGTCGATCTGTGCTTACGTTTACTTTATTTATTATGCAACGTACCTTTGTGACTGATATCATTTATGCGATGTTTTTTTTTTTCATTAAATATTTGAAATCTATGTGTCGTTTTTTTACCCTTGTAGTTAATAGACGAATGTAGACAAATGAACTAGAGTTTTACGTATTGTGAATGATCAACACCTCAAGTGCTAGGTTATAATCACCGACCCGTTTTAACAGAAATAGCGGCTAACCCGAGATGCTATAGCAATCTGCGCGAGGGCGTGTCTGCGTTGTGGATATTAATTATTCAGTAACTGTGAGAATGACCTGGCATTTGCTACGGCCTTGTTCAAAGTAGTACTGAAGGCTCGGCCTAAATTATAGCATAGGTTTATTTTTAACATTGTTGACACTAATCTGCAATACTTACACAAATATTTTAATTTAAACAACTGACAAACTGGATTACTTCTGGTCTTTGCCACACGGTAGTGTGATCAGTTTACTTATCGTCTGTTATAAGTGAATTCGGAATTAGTAAACACTTCATTGTAGTCATGGTAGGTGCAGTTTGTTTATACTGCGTTATACTTGCGGCGCAGTCGCCAGAACTGTGCCGGGCTGTCCTACTACATGTATACCGGCTGACCCCGTAACGCGACTCATCGGAGCAACTCATTATGGCTGGTTTCTAACGATATTATGTTTGGCCCCACTACAATATAATCGAATACGTATAAATGACGGAACACTCTCACAGCTAGCTCACTTCCTCCACACATATCACATGTAATACAAACCAAATCGTGTCTGCCATTTTTTGTGGTAAATTTATTATAGAGCTTATGATTCTAGAATTAGATACCTAATTTTAAATTCTACGTAGGGGTCTATGCTAGATTAATAAAAAAAAATGAGACATTTTTTTCAAAAATAACGAAATTGCCGTTGCACAATAGGCCTCTAAAAGTTTGGTACCTACGTTTATGACATATTCACACCCTCAATTCACAAAAATTCTTTCTGAATTACATTCTAAGGTCATAATTTTTTAATTCGATTGACCAGTGACTTCATACTAGTGTTTTATGTCGACAGTGTAGAAACAAGTCTTAAACCTTGCTGTATACGTATGAATAATGTTACCGACGTATCAAATAAAGCGGCAATGGAAGACAAAAATGTAAAGACCAAGTGTAGTACAGAAGGCGCGGCAGGACCGGTTTCGCGCAGTCTGGCGGGAAAAATATGTTTGGAATGCAGTGATCGGACGCCGCTTAAAACGTTGTCCGATACTTACCCTCGTTCGCAGTTATTCTTAAATATACAGGTGAAATGGTGATGATGTGCTGATACACACAAATGTTAATTTCAAAACCTTGATGTGGATATCGTCGTTCATTAATGCTTCATAAAGTATATTAGTAAAAATGTATTCTTTTAATTTTTTTTCTTATTTCAGTGGATCGAACATTTTACTGTACAGCAAATTTTTATTTTATAAGTATTTTAATTAAATTCGAGTCGTGCAATGTTGTTATACGATTTAGTAGTATAGAATAGACGCATAATATAATCTTGTTTGACCTGGTTTTTACACACTACTCCGTTTTTAGCTAGATAGTTATAGCTAAAAACTAAATAAGAGCCATATTATAATTCTCACACTAAAATAAGCTACGAACAATACTAATATACAATTTAGGAAGCTACAAAAAGCCTTTTACTTCAAAGATTGGCAGCGTAATGCGTTGATGATTCCTTAGAGATTGAAGATTTTTTATGGATGCGATAATATCTAGCCATAATTTCTCATGGGAATAAATTACTGGGATCAAAATAGCTTGTGTTAATTGAAAAAATAATCTAAGTATTTGTTTGTTAAATTTCATTCCATTTGTTCGGCTGTAGCTGCGTTTAATTCTATCATTAAAAAAAATTATAAACTATCGCATTTATAATAGTTACTTAGTCAAAGAAATCATTGAAAGTTGTGTAAGATAATAAGATAAAACATTTTTATTTTATCTTATTAAAAAGTAAAACTGTGTGTGTGTTATTTCATGATCTAATTAATGTTGCGAAGGTTTTTGACCTTGCCAAATTATTAAAGTTTATAATTTATTTAATATTTTATGGAAACTGCGATTGTAAGTTTCGGACCGACAAACCGCGTTCACATTGGAATAGGTTTTGTAAATACGCGAACGAAGCCGAACGTCGCAACTTGCAAGAGGCGCCCAACTGTCAAACGAAACTTTTTAACAATTTGTAACTTTTTCCGTCTTTCCTTACCTTCCAAAACTAAGTAAAAAGTGCTCAAAAACTAAGTGAAGTATTATTTCTAGAGTAAGAATGTGTTCTATGTGATTTATTTACGTGATTAACAAAATTATAACGTTAGTAAATTGAGTGACTGTTTTTAGACTTATCACCTATTTTGGATTTTAAGTAGAAGGAGAAAGGATCTTCGCCCGGCATAAGGTCAGTTCTGGTTATATTTACGGTATTGTGTTCGTTTGAGATACGTGTTGCAACTCTGTTAAGTAGTTCAAAAGATATTCGTGGAAAGTAGCACACGAAAGCCGACACGCGGCACTTTGCTTTTTTACGTTTATAAAGTAAACAAGAATATTTGCTCATCGCGCCGACTGCTGCTTGTTTGAATGTGTTTCCTTAAAAACGATGTACGTTGTTCATAACTTTTTAAGTAACTTTACTTTCATTATTAAATTACCTCCATTTTGCCGCAATATGATCTTTGAATGCAAAAATGCTGATCTAATAAGAAAATATCGACGACTTACCGCTGTCAATTCGTATAAAGTATTCTGACAAGTTGTGTGAAAATATATTTTTATTATCTGACTGTAAGTGGGTTATCTCTTCTAGCAAACATAAGTGACACTTATATATTATACAATCTTGTAGCTGTGATTTTAAAAATCTAATAAGAATATATGTTTTTAACGTTATAAAACCTATAGTTAGAAGTTACCATTATTATAAATAGTTCCAGTGTCCCATAGTTGGCCATAGACCTGGAGAGATCTCTTGTAAAAGAACAACTAAAAATATGATTTTGAATATACTATGATTAGATTTTTCAATGTTTTAAATTTAGGCAATATTCACATAAAGTTGCAGTCGAAAGAAACATATTCTATGCACACAAGAAGTGCAAAAACTAATATTAATTTTTTTTTTTGCTAACTGGTAAGTTCACTAGGTTGCTAGTTTGATGTTTAGCATCACACCAGTCAATAATCCATCACACCAGAGCTAGTTTAACTAATGTTACACACAACGCTTACTGATTACATGGCTAATAAAATTCTACAAACAGTGCATACATAAATATTATGAGAGCTATTCCCAGAGGCGTAGTAACTGTAGGGTTAGTTGGTGTAGTTCACTGGGGACTTGAGGTTAGCAAACACCTGGATACGGACCTGTACCTAATGATCTTTTCAAAATAAATGTATGAAAGGAAATAGTTTCTACGAACAGTTGTTAACTATTTTGTTGCATACATTTATTTTGAGAAATACTCAACTAGTTTCAACTGAAACTATCAAAAACTTGATATGGAGGCCTTTTTTCTTCCACCTGGGTCTCATTTGGTCAAAGCCACCTCGGGTTGATTTGGATATACTGAGCTGTGGGGGCTCATTCTTATGTGCTCCTGGGCTCTTACCTATGTTTGGTATCAAAATAATAGGTACAAAATACCCTTTTACCATATCTTGATTCTTACCCTCCAGGGTGACATAAAATCCCTTAAACATTCCTGAAGATACCCAATTTTAAAAGATAGTTTATTGAATTAAGAAAAAGTTCAAATTAGTTGTGTGTATGTAAATTTTAATTTGTAAATTCTCAAATTATTTTCCTCATTTGCTGATATGATGCACAAAAACGATCAATATTATTAAAATTCTGATTACTCATGGACAGCTTTCTTATTACTTCCATTGTAGAATAGTTACTAAAATAATATAATGTGCATAATCTAAAATGTGAAATAAAATTGATGCTCATTATATCACTTGAACTGCATAAAGTAAGTAAAAATGTGATGTAAGAAGCACTTTCACTATTCATAAATTCTGTTACTCTCTGGTGCATGTCCATGAGTGAAAACACAACTGTTGTGATAAATCTATACTCATACAAAGATAAAAGTTTGTGAGTTTGTTTGTTTGTAGGGGCCAATTTCTGGAAAAACTCAACCCCTTTTAAAAAATATGTTATTAATAGGAAGCTAGGAGTAATAACTCCTAAGAGCTAATATACTTTTTATTCAGAGAAAATATAAAGCGGGACTTTTATTCCGTTACAACATTTTCATATGGCCAAAGCTAATCTAAGATAATGTCTAAATCAATTATATATTTTACCTACTACAAATTATACATATAACAATCCTATGTGCACAGCAACAGCACGCATAATGGCTGATTTTTTAAGGACATACTTCAGCTATTTCTTTAAACATAATGTTGACAAATATCTGAGCTATTACACAAAATATAGGGAACTTTGGAAATACATTATGCATTAAAAAATTATTGCAACATAAGCTAATGTTTGCATCCCCAAGACAACAACCGCAAAAAAATTTTCGAATCAGGAATAGATATCCATTTAGGATCGAAAATAAATCTTATCGTTTCAAGGACTATCTACGCACCCGCTTGACCATTGTGATTGTAATATAGGTGATAACATGTAGGCTATTGTTTATCGTTTATAACAGGGCAGTGCAAGTGCTGCACTCGATATCTCTCAAGGAGAGCTGACGTCAGACGCGCGGCCGATCGGAAACAGTCATGCAATAATTACACGCAGTTCCTTAATTAAGCCCTATTATACCCCAATGCTGGGCACGGGCTAAGAATTGAAAGGGGTTACGCCTTTTTTCATAACGTTTGCCTAGCCTAGTTATGTTTGATAACCTTTACGTACCTACGAGTCATATTGTGATGGAGTTATACTAGATTTCCTTATGATGTTTTTGTACAACAATCGAGCGATTTTGAATAATAATAATAATAACGCTTAATCAGTTCATTTTATTCTGCTGTTTCCAACGTATTAAATAGGATTTATTTACCTAGAAGGAAGTAAAATAATTAACATTAATTTGATGTGTTCTCGACAAAGCATGAAACTACGAAATAAATTAAGGTTTGTGCCCTGAAATTTAACCTGAAATGTCTATCACGGACGAAAATTTCTGTCTCAATTAAATTTTCACTGTTAATAACTGTAAATACGTGCCTTAATTAAAATAAAAAAATCCATAACGCCGTAGTCCAGTAGTCCGGGTATAACACTCGAGGCACGGGTTTGATTCCCGCACCGTCATAAGTGGTGCGACCCGCAAATTTTGTCGACCACTATTGGTGATATTATACCTGCCTAGTTATACTTGCATTATAGGTACTTAATCATATTACCTTCTTCCGATGGAAATAGGGCAAACCTTGATAATTCCTAAAACATAAATTAGCAGCGGTTTCCTAAGTGTTGGCCGAGCGCCGCGCCGTGTGAGGCGACCATCACGTCACTTGCACCACTCGCTGCAGGTTTCCTCATCTGTATTATTAGATTTGCCTGATTATGTGACGGGCGGATAAGGTTTATAATCTAGTCAATTATAATCACATTACTTATATGTTTTGTCATGCTAGGCTTTCATTGTATTACGTAAGAACAAACTCAGTCTGTTAAGTAAAAATAGAGTTATAACTTTTAACAAAGACAAGTAATAACACTGAGGAATAGAGACTGCGTAAATAGCGCAATTAAAATGTACAAAACATGATTCAATATGTTGGTATAGTAAACAATAAGTGAAGAGTTTGTTTGTCGATGTGTCTGCGGCGTGTGAACCCTTGCGCTATCAGCTCGCGACCTGCGCATATCTTCGGTATCGACTGCTCGATGAGTCGCCGTCGCTGTAGTGAGCGACTATTGTATATTGAAGTGTAATTAGTGTCCAAGTCAGCTCGACATACCGACAGGCTCGAAGCGAATTCGTCCGTAACTGAACGCTATGACGTATGAAATCGGGAGGTCAACTTTGCCAAACAATTTTATTGGTGTAAAGTTCTTATACATAGCGTTACATGTCAAAAATGTGTAAACCGGTATCAAATGCGAGTGCATTATTCGTAGAATTTGAGTAATGCGGTCGACCTTCCGCGCCGCGTCGCATTGCTCGTTGCGATCGCTATGTTGTGAATCGCTGCAACTAGTAACTGAGACCTCGGTTCTCCATAAATTATCAGCAGAGATGACGCAAGCACGACCAAGTCAACAATATTGTAAACATGTAAATGGTAGCCCTCAACGTCTTTCCCTTCCGCTTCTATACTCCCTACGCAATAAAAAAAATCGCTTCAATGGCTCTAATTGTCTTAATTATTTATTACTTCATAAATAAGATTAACGTGAGACGATGCAATATTTTCGCCACAGCCTCTCACCGTGTTTAACGCTGACTTTGATGTAACAGCGCCATAAATACTGAGCTGTAGTGAGACAATGTTTTCATTGTGAAGTCATCCGACCTTCGGCAGGACGTCGTATGACTAATGATTTATTGTTAAAGGTCATAAGAAAAATTATATATGACGACCATACTATGTGTTCCTATAAGTTAAAATTGTTTCCGTATTTTTAATTTTTTTTGTTGAACTCTGACATCACACAAGCAATAGCGGGGAGGCGTATGCTCCATAATCACAACTAGGTCACATTTAGAACCTTCGAGATATCTTTGGGACTGCACTATACCGTCAAGCGCACGCCGCTGTGTAGGTTGCATACAGTAGACCAAGTCAGGAAAACGCCAAATATTCTGTCCTATCATTGATAGGGATTTTTAATTATTCGCATAATATATTATCATTTCACTTAGAGCAACCATGACGCCGCTGATAAACTACTTTCCCTGAGACGTATGTAACGCGAGCCGACCTTGGCATTGTTCAAACATTAGCGCCAACCAGATAACGAACTCTGTGCTTCATGCAATATGTCACATTCATGCACAAGTCAACAGATAGCAGATGATGAGGTGTCACAGAAGAAATCTATTATGGTTGATTGACGCATAGGACATGCTGTGCCTTGCAGCGCTAATAATATCTAGTACCTGCCTATGTCATCTTACAATCGAGGTGGACGTGAAATTAGGCCTTCCCCACTGTTGAACACCACAGGGGCTAAGAATGTCTTGGCGATCATTATTGATGAAAGCTATATACATATATATATAAGCTACGTCCACCTTGGACCGACGTCTTGGTAAAGGTCTCAGGAACACGCTGGACGGAGGCCGCTTTCGACAGGTCTGTCTGGAAATCTTTGGGGGAAGCCAATGTTCAGTAGTGGACTTTATGTGGCTGATGATGATGATAATATGAGCGAGGATAATATCGAAAGTTTTTAAGTCTTCAGTAATCTCACTGAGCGTATAAAAACAAACTTCAAGGCACATATAAGTGAGAGTGATGAAACAATGCCACGCTCGTTATGTCGAACGAGTTTAGCCTATAAAGTCAGCCTATGACCTATTCTGTAAACAAAATTGGTATTATTTTAAATAAACTTAGCTTACTTTGATAAATATGGTTTAAAAATAAAATAGGTCATTTTATTTATATAGACATTTAATATAGAGAGAGTGAGTGAGTGTCACAGATGATACAAATCAAAGAGAATTATAATAATACAAATAATACATGAGGAATAGACAGACCGATTGCAGTGTCACTAGATGGCGTTGTCAGTGGTTTGTATTCAACCCTTTTTTAATTATTTATTATCAGTTGACCTCTAATATTTTAACATGTAAATATTACTAGAGTAGTTTCTTATTAGGGAAAACTTTCGTTTCGTGACCACATTATGTATATTGTCATTATGAACTAAAAAGTTCGTGGTCGTGGATGTAATTACCTATTCATTCATAAGTTCTGTATTTGGAGTAAGTACATCGAAAAGGTTTTATGTATAGTGATCCTTTTAAGAGAGCAAAGAGGTCACAAAGCAACGCAACAGTTTTAAAAGCTTTCATTTTTTTTAATTCTTTTGTTTGTATGCTGTTGCATTTTTGCACTTTGATAGATGAATTAGAGGTGTAACCCCTGCACTCCTGTTTTCCGTTATTGGGAATTTTGTCTTCCGAAATAATTTTGACAGGATAGGGATAGCTGGAGGACTCTCGTTTCGGAGGCCAAGATTCATTTTGAGTCGCTGAGCCAACGGAGTCAGTAAATGAATTAATGTGGAGAGACCCTATCGGCATATTAGGTTTATTTTTATCCTAATTTATCTGGCACAGTCCACTTGTTTTTATTCTTTTCCAATGTGGGGTCAGCGCAACAAATCCGACTCCACTGCACTGGTCCAAACGTGTTGAAGAAAGAATATGGCTTAGTTTCGGAACCAGTGTAGTAGTGTAGTGGAGGTGGTATGGGCGGTCCCGGTCGGCGCTTTTAGGGGGGCGGCGAAATGTCTAAAATATATATTTTTTTATTTTGATTTAGTTTTTTTTATATTTTGTACCAATAACTTAGGGGCGGGAGGCATGGCGCTTTTTTTATTTTCCTCAAATGATCTTTTTTTCGTCTGCCCGGTGAATGGGGCAGCATAAATTCACACAGATTCACGATATAAAAAAAAAAATCCGAGATTGTGCGAGACGAAACGATTATAAAATTATTTATTATTTTAAAAAAATATTGTTTGTGAGAAAGACATGCAAGCAACATAGTTACACAATGTTTCAGAGCTGAAGGTCAGTTACTTAATTTTTACGAAAGACTACTAAATTCATACTTTGTATTATTAAACTCCGGTACTTGTGGTGGCACCTACAATACCTACATGCCGCAGACCGCAACGTGTCAAAGGAAACATCAACTGTTTCGAAATCAAGCTGAATATTTGTGGGTCACCTTGCTTATATTAATTTTACCAGAAGCCTTTACTTCCTCTCTCCCTTCCTTAAGTAGTTTCCATTTCTTTCTACAGGGCGTCCAAAAATTATTGTCGAAGCTGTCGAGGCTCTATTATAATCTTTATTTCAAGTCCCCATTTATTTACAAAATTGCTGGTAAAACTAGTCATTCCTTTTTGTATCATTGTCTACAAGCTAGCACAGATTTCTAAGAAGTTTTAATGTCATGCGCAAATAACTCCATTAATTACTGGACGTGTGAGATAATTCGCGAGTGCTGTCACTCGGCGGCACGACCGCCATATTGGCAGTTTCCCGCCACTGTCACGTATGCGCGCGCATTAACGCATTTTGTCACGATCTGACCAACATGGCCGCCTCACGGCATAATAAAGATCGATGCTTATATGCACATCGATTCGATCCAGCTTAGGCATGGCCCAGATTCCCTTCCACGAAAGGGGAAACCATAATATGTAGGTTGCGCTGATGTTGTTTATTGCGATTTGTATGTATATTAACTAAAACCATATGTGTGTTATGTACATACGCACATCTAATTCTTACAAATATTATAAATTTGGATTTGTGTAAATTATTGGATGTTTGTTAGAAGTAAACGCCATGACACCTGAATAGATTAAAATTTGGCACCCGGATAGCCCATAAACCTATATTAATTTAACACATAGACCACTTTTGATCCCGGTAATTTCCTCCCGTGGGTAATAATGGGATTTTTATAAGTATAATACATAGCGTTCGCGTCATTCAGTTGGCACTATGAATCGTTTCAGTGTTTTAAGAACTTTTGTAGCGGGAAATTTAAACGCGGGTGAAGTCGCGAGCAACACCAAGTGATATATAAATACAGAACAAGTTGACGCCATTGACGTTGAAAATTTGATTTCATTTTCTTTGAACTTAACCATGAGCAGCGTCGCTGTTTTCGGAGATTTCAAACTACCCGCATGGAGACAGGAATAGACGGCGAGAGAGCACCTTAAGCTTTATGTGTAGCGCCTTTCACCGGCCATAGAGTGCACTAGTTGTCTACATCCTTGTTACAACAGACATCCATCGTCCATGTAGTCTATATTATTATCTATCCTAATATTTGAAAGAGGAAAAGATTGTAGGTTTGTAGCGGCTAATCTCTGAAACTACTGAACTGATTTTGAAAATTATTTCACTAAGTGCTATAGGTATTTTTATCTCAGGACATTTTTATTCTATAAAAACTTCGTCACGCAGGCTGTTTAATAATCTGACATAACAATTGTAATTGTGTGTGATTATGACGATAGCATCGCAGCGGAAGGAGTGATTGCAATGTAAAATATGTTCATAAACAGTCAATTTGCAACTTGTATTAAACCTGTGAACATTTATCATTATTGATATAAATAAATCGTTAATAAGAACGTTGAATAAGAAATATGCGGTGTTAACCACAGCACGCCCTTAATTAACCTCTATAATATGCCACCTGAGTTTCCTCAGTTGACATCATTTCTTATCTCTCGCGTGCGTTCTGCTAAGTATTTTCAACAACTTGCTTCGTATTATTAGAGTTTATCGCAATTAAAATTAATGAAGCCCGACTAACTTTAAAGTTATAAAAATACTCAACTAAATAATAAAAATTGAAGCAGCATTGCACATCACCGCTCAAGGGTGATGAGTCGTCGTCGTCATCAACAGCCTTAATTTAAGATGTCTACATTTAAACCAATTTCTGAAGTCAGCGGTCGTGCTGGGAACAGGACACGCCCGCGCGTGCGCACTACTGCGACCTCAACATTGCCGACGAAACATTTAAAAGTGAAAATGGCCGGCACGATACATCGTGAATGCCAAACTAATAACAATTCCTTTTGCAAAACAAAAAACCGGCCAAGTGCGAGCCGGACTCGCGCACCGAGGGTTCCGTACACACCTGTTGGTATATAAGTGGAAGTTCACCCATCACGACAATCGAGTCATGGTATTTTTATTGCAAAATTAAATCCATAAAATTACAATATGGAAAGCTAAAGTAGCATAAATTAACTAAAAAATTAAGATGTTCGTAATTTTTCCTTTATATGTGCTATAAAACACTGCTTCATGCCAAATTTTAAGATCCTAGGTCGACTGGAAGTACCCTTTAGGTTTTGATTCCCTTGCGAGTAATTGCGAGTTTGAAAATATGCGGCTTAAATTGCTGTTTCTTTAGATTGCGTTGACATAGAAGTTTGATTTTGTTACAGCTTAAAGGTATTATAGACCTGAGTATTTAATATGAATTTAAATTTAATACCTGGGCCCTTATTCTGTTCGATAGTGTAAACGCGTAACGCGGCCGTGTCATGTTATCTGCGAGAAATGTGCCTGGAATGGTATTCTGTAAGCCAAATTTCTATAGTTCTAAACATGATGCGTTGTGTTACGTGCTTGTTACGCACTGTTAAAATAACGTGCGGGATAGAGAATAAGGCCCCTGTACGCGTTCATGACGAAAGGGGTAGTAACTTTAACATTATTAAAAATATTTTGATTATATGATGCGTCTAAAAATTTACGGTTTTCGCAATTTTTTTCTTTATCTGTACTATAAGACGTTGATTCGTACCAAATTTCAAGATTTGCGGAAATTTGTAGCATAAACGGCTTTATCTTTTGATTGCGTTGGCTTAGAAGTTTGATTTTTTCACAGCTCTAAGGAACAGTAGACCTGAGTATTTGATATTTCAGCTTGACACCTTCGCGCGTTCTTGAGAAAAAGGATCTTGACAGACGGACGGACGTTCCTTTCGAGGTACGGACCCCTAAAAACTATGCAAAAGCGAGATTTACACATAAAGTGCCACAAAGGATGAAGGAAAAATAAATATAATTATTTTCAGAACTGGAAATCGGTAAAGCTTGTAAAACCTTGACATATTTTAGTTCACAGCAGTCTGTACAGCACTTACTAACTAGGTTTATCATCTCGGTACATGAGATGTTAATTAATAATTCTCAGAATACCACTTAATTATATGCAGGGTCATTTTGAAATCGCGTTACTAAGTTAAACCACATATTTATTTACTTGGACATAATACTTTACAATAAGTTACTTGAGCCGTAGATGTAAATAAAGTGATTATAATTTTCCGCGCCCTAAAGCCACTACTACTACTCTCAGAGAATTCGTCGCAGGGCAATATCATACTATCAGTCAAAAATACACCCACACACATATTCGCATTAAACTACAAAATGATCAAAAAATCTGAAAACTAAAACCAGGATTTTTCGTAAAAATATTAGATATTAATGGATGATTTTTGGCGCACTGTCAGCAAAGGTGACGACGAGTATGTGGGTTCATTTGGTAACATAATGTCAAAATATCCCTGTAGAACAATGGACGGAATATGATTTCTGTCCCCTGTGACGTAACGCTTTAAATTAAGAAACTGTGAAGTAGAGTTTATCTCATATTCGCCTCGTATTTAGTATCGCCGACAAATATTACAAAAAATGTATTTGCATTATTCCTCACTCGCCGATGAGATCATCGAATATGGTCATTGAAAATAATCACACAACGTATTTTTCCGCTTCGTATAACCTAATATCTGTCCTATTGCAAGACCATAAGGTGGACGGTTGATTAATTCATTTTTTATTATCTGTGATGACGTCACGCTAACCGCTTTGCTTTTTTGCTTTGTCTATTTATACTGTTTTGATTTTTCCGTTATTTTTTAAATAGATAGTTAGGCTACGGGCGTTTTGTTTAGTGCTTCTATCGTTGTTTTACCTCCTCAAGTAATGCCTTTGGGGTTTGTGCTGCGGGTACTTTTCATTGTGTGCAAAACCTTGTGTGTCCTTCACACCTCGCATCTGTCGTAAACAAAAACGAATGCAACTTATGTTAATTGCGTGTAAAGATACTTAAGATGTTTTCGGGCGCGTTTTTTATTGTTTTCTCTGTCTCAGTTTTTCAAACAAAGATGGTTGCTCTAATTCGCTTCTACTAATATTCAGCGTACAAAATATTATATTTCAGGTGGCTATTAACTCATTTTCTTCTAGGTCTTCTTCATTCCATATTAGGTATGGCTTTTACAGATTATCAGTTTTTTTCTCATGATTATGGAATGCAGGAAATGCTACACAATTGGACGATTATGGATTAAAGAACAAATAGTGACCGAATTTCTCTGGATGGGCTAACCGGCACACCTCTCGTCTCTCGGCTCAGAACCATTCGATCCACTCAACAAGGACCACCAGTAACACCTTGCATTACACTCTTGGTTGTTACGGCATCATAATGTAATGAAGTTCCCTGCATGACGCCGCGGCGCAGCGCGTGTCCAACTACCACAAACTACTTTATAAATACTTGCACGAATATAATCCCGAAAGTGTATGTTTATACTTAACGGCTGATGAATTGGGCTATGACCTCATGCGCAAAGTACAAATACTTATTTGGCGAGGTTAGTGTGTTACATTCCATCTGAGTAGAACGCGCTGCAATATTTCCGACGCCAAGCAAATCTGTGCTCTGTTGTATTCTGGTTTAAACACAAGAAGGACAGTGGCGGCATTAACTGAGGACCTTATTAGTACATCACCTTTTAATGAAGAAAGCCTGTAAACCACGTACGAAATTGTTACAACTGGAAACTTCTTTTCTTAGTCTCCGCTCGTCGGGCCTACTAGAACAGTGTATCACTAGCTATAAACAGTGTAATCTTCCTCAACATTGCCAACATGAAGTACGTTGTAATTCATGGATTTCAGTCTTGACTTCACGCGTTGTTTGGCAGCCGGATGTCCTCGTCTCGTTTGACTCTCGTCTTCCATTATTCGATATTATTTGGGCTCCCTGTAACTGTCGCTTCAGGATACAAACACAAAAGTTCGCTCGAACTGAGTTCCTCAACCAGAACCATGAGGATTGTACTGAATGCGTATCATTTATTGTGCCAAAGCAATGCTCTGGTGACTGCCGCAGAATGTACTAATTTGTCTCGTTTCCTGCATGACCGCATCGGGTGAGCCGACTGGCTATATGACCATATATTTATAATTTATTCCCTTTGAAGACTTTGTTCATGGTTTGTACCTTTCCCTTCATATCCTTGGATGACGTAACGTCAGGCTAAATATGGGACAGAACACCACTATTATGTCGTTCACTATCAGTTTCGTATACAGCACATTTTGGTCGGCTCTCTACCACCAGGATTTGAAGTTGACAAAACCCTGAAAAAGCCACGAAGAGGTGAGTGAATTCGTCGCCGGTCCGTAGATAGAGGACGGTTGGCAACCCTAGGGTAACAATATTACAAAAACCAAGCTACTAGCCGATTCCTGGGGTATCATTTACCATCACATTATCACTACTGTCATGTTTATATTAAATTTATAATGTTCGATCTGAAATCAAAGCCAAGATAAATTTTATTTTAAAAGATTTATTTGAACTTTAAAAATGCATCATTGACTATTTGCATTGACAATGTGTAGGTCGCAGTTGGCATGTTCTAAACGACATGCATAATCGTTATGCTGTTCTATTGTTGACGCTGAGTGGAGGTCAGGTTGGCTTTCATTTGTTTTTAATTAGTGAACACAAATGGACATCACATTATCACATAATGCCATATACGTATGAAGAGAAGCAAATTGCAAAGGTTTTTTGTCTTTATAAATCTAAAGTTAATTGTTAAAGGAAATATTTTGCAACTTTATATTGCCCCGCTTTTTTATTATTTACGATGGAACTATCTTATATTTGAGTTTGAATTATACAAACTAATAGATCTACAAGTGATAAAAATATAAAATCAATCAGCCACGAAGCTAGTTATCCTCATTTGTCTCCTTCCCGTTTGTCACGAGCAGAAGTGACGGCACGCACTGAAATCTTTCTATTTTTGGTTAAAATACGATTTTAAAGGATATCCTTTGTAAAAAAATGCATTTCCCGGTGAGGAACTGCGTCGTTAAAGTCTTGAGTAAATATTGGAAGCTGTGAGTCAGTGACAATTAGCTAAGTCCATTTACACATCACGATATGTCGGAACGATACTAAAAAAATACTGCAAAGTTGATTCGTAAATAAAATCGTGATGCCCCTTTTTGGTGGTAGAAGGTAGCTATAACTTTATTTTGTATAAAATGTAGTGTTTATTTTATTTTTCACTGAAAATGTTGCAATATTATCGAAAGGATGTTTAACAATATTGTCCAATCCTCTAATTCATACACCTAGACCGAAATATTGTTTTCAAATTTTATACGTTTCAAATTTCATAAAACTGTTTACACCTTTGAATCACATCAAATTAACGCCTGATGAATTTAAATTTAGAATTCAGTTAGATTGCTAAGTTTGCGTGACTGACATGTCAGAGTCGTGTCGCCAGCAGGTCGTGTGGTGTAAACCCGTCGCTATATATAGCGGGCGGCGGCGGGTGCAGCGCACGTGTTCAGTTTCGGCTGCCACATGGACGCACGCGGGGGGTGTACAGCCCACCGCCGAGCCGCTACATGCCGGGCTCCGTAGACGTTAGGTATTAGATGTCACTAACATACTCAACTAGAACTGAGGGCGGATGATCTATACTAATATTATATTGAAGAGTTTGAACGTGCTAATCTCAGGAACTTCTAAACTGATTTTGAATTTTGTTCACTTATATGAAGCTACACTAGGTACTCTTGAATGCTATAGGCTACTTTTTATGCTGGAAAATATTTATCCCTGAAATCTTTTTCACGCAAGTGGAGCCGCACGCAAAAGTTAGTATTTGATGAAATATGCCAGGCTACGCTGGTATGCGAAGGTTGACAGAGATGCAACAAGCGCATAAGGTTCACCTAACTCATTTTGACATACGGTATTGAAGAGTGCGAATGTTTCACTAAGCCTACTTAGTTACTTAACGAGGCTAACTAATAAAACTTACTATCCCTTGACAGTTATAAATGTGGTATCATGATAGTAGCTAGCTAGTAGATACAGCGTCAATTTTTATCGTCTATGATTGGTGTCACAGTTCTAAAGGAGTAAGTATAGGACGACAAGAGGCAAAGCAAAGCAAGCCAGTAGCATTATTCTAATGGTCAGTGCTTTATAGACACTTTACGGGAAACGTATTTCACGACGAAGCCTTCTATCCGTTCACAAGGCTCAAGTTATATTCATACCTTCATTGACATTACTCAAACGGTTTTTCTCTGATTTGTTTTTATAAAACTTGATAAACTATCTATCCTCTGAATTAAAACAGCATTAAATTAAAATAGCTGCTGTTCTTGTATTACCAAAAAATATTTTTCTTCGAGAGTTTTAAGAGTGAACGCGTGACAGGCGCGCTTTCGCATTTGTACCACTCTACATGGATGTTTACTATGTCTGAAGAGTGAGTGAATTCGATTGCCCAAATACCATATTCGCAACGCATTCATTGTGCGCGCGCACACTTTCCAGACGGACTCGCGCGCGCGGCGTGTGCGTGCGCGAGTGAAACCGTCCCAGTGGCCGCACTCACGTGACCACTATATCTCAATTACATTCAACTTATACGGCATTTATAAAAAAATATTAATAAAAACGACAATTAGTAATAATCCTTTTATTTTTGATATTTATTATCGCTGTTAAATGATTCAGAAGTTACACTGAAGGGTGAATGATGTCACTAGCATAAGGGTGCGTAGATGCGAGAAGGATAGAGAGATTTTCCCACTGAAGGTTAATCTTCTACGCTTGTTATTTTAAAACTATTGTCCTGTTTGCATCTTAAGCCCGCGGAAGAATTGTCATTTTCCTCAAAATAATCTCGGACTGGAACCAATAGTTTGACCTGGTTCTCTACTGTAAAAATAAGAATTTTGAACGTATTTTCTTGAATTTTGTATTCACAACAATAGCCGAAATAAAATCGAATAAATATCTAATCGGAGAAGCAAAATGTTGCCATTATAAAACATAGCGATTTAAATTATAAATTAAAATAATCTTTACATGTGTAAAATATTACAGGAAACGTTGAATAGGTGTTTATTATTATTAAGTAACGCTAGTTTGACGTTTGATATGGTTAATTTAAATTCGATATTAACGTTCCGAAGGCTCTTTACCAGTTTAAGTAATTCGAGCAGTCAGTCGAGCAAAGTCTGGCCCGAAATTTTCAGAATACGCCAATCCTAATTCCAAACACGAGATCTTTTTTCGATTTAGAATGCCCCACTGGTCTAGGTGCCTAAGCTAGTGCTGTTTATTAGTTTTGCCTAATAATACCTACTTCAGTTTTAGCTATCGTCTATGTTACAATGAAATATAAAAAAGTGAAACTTATAAGGCGATCATGGTCATCTTTACATGATGTCTAAAAATAAATACCTCTGACTTTGTCAAAGGTGATTTGTCCTCAAAAAGGAACATTCATAACAAATATTTAATGAACTCATCAGACGTGACTAATCAATTCGCGTATCGTTTTCACCGGATCATACGCAGTGCTCTATTATCTCGGCCAATAGTGGAGAAGCACCTCTATTCGCCGCGCGCGCCAGTCCGCGACTGACGCCTGGAGCGCGTGCCCGTGCCGCTCGACCGATTCTATGGTGCACTTTTTACGGAAGCAGTGTAGTGGCCAGTGTTGTGTATGTGCGCTCTACCTCCGCAGTGATTTGTTTATGGATTTTTTTGTTTGAATTTTGAATTTGGATTGCAGTCCCGACAGGTTTGGCGGCTGTTTGGGAGCCGGTCTTTTATCACAGCCAAAAGAAAATATAATGATAAAAAAGGCATTATCAGTTTATAGATTGACAGACTGTTTAGTGCTCTGCAGAGCTCTGTGTTCTCTGATCTAGATACAGACATGTAATTAGTCGTCAACCAGGACATCCGTTCATTCACTCAAACGGTTTGCTGTTTTAGATATGAACGAAGTTAAAATGTAGAGACCCTAGGATAGGGGATGATACCTATAAAATTATTTCTTAGTTGACTCTTATTCAACAAATAAAGATAATACAGTTATGTTAAATATAATGATCTTTTAACAAATTTCTTAAGAGTTGGTTAATTTAAAAACTTTTGGGAATATTTTAAAATTAAACATGATAAGAAAAGTTGTAAAATATAATTTTGTTGCTACCTGTATTCACCATCCACCGAGGAAACTCATCAAATGCTCTTTAATTATAAATCTGTCGATCTCGTGGTCTAGGAGAGGACAGAGAACTATCTCTTGCTTCAACCTCGCTGCTCATTTTTCAGTTAGAGCCAAAAACGTTGCTTTTATTTTTTTAAATATTTGTGTTAATTTTTAGACTAACATTTCCACCAGGAAGAGATATAGTGTAAAAGGAAGCTTTGCCATTATCGTTCTTGCAGCTCTGGGCAACTACATTATCTAATATTGTATAATAGCCAATATATTGGTACCTGAATATCGATTTACCGTGAAAAACCTGACAAGTCGCGTCGTATCCAGAAATGCATAATACCGGTGACCCTATTAAAGATGCAAAGCATTCTTGATCGCCTGTATACTCCGCTACCGCCAAGAGCACCACGGTCTACGTAAACATGTTAAATAATGTAACGGTTTCCATCCCACTCACAAATAAATCCTGGTCTACTCTAATGAGTTCTTCGCCCTTCGCGTCCGGGAGGGTAATTTTTCAATTAATTTTAATAAGCGTCGCCTCGAGTATAAGCCGAGGCGACTGACCCGACGATAAGTACTCGAAACGGACCGCGATGATATAAGTTAGGGATTATATTAAAATAACGCTATCAAACAGTGGCGAAGGGACTGTCCAACCCGATTCTTGCTGGGCCCTTATTCTGTATGATAGTGTAAACGCGTAACGCGGCCGTGTCATGTTATTTTCGAGAAATGTGCGTGAAATGGTATTCAGTAAGCCAAATTTCTAGTCCTAAACATGATGGGTTGTGTTACGTGCTTGTTACGCACTGTTAAAATAACGTGCGGGATAGAGAATAAGGGCCCTGGTTTCTCTTTCGTCATTTATGTAAAATCTAGTTATCATTAGAACGATTTGCAGGAAGCATTTATGCATACTAGTGCCTATACTAGGTGTCGGTTTCCCTTTCGATAAATTTCATCATTCGCAACTGCTGTCAAATCATCGCTATGGAGAGATATTGTCATGTTTGATTCAGGGTAGTGGACAAGTAAAAGTATTTTTATGGAATTGTTTGATAGGATCGCAATGTCTTCCGAATCAGTTTTTCGTTTCTACTACACCTCACATCCAAGGGAGACCTAAAGATTTGCATTTGGCGGCGTAGTCCTACTGCATCGATAATTAGGAGTGTTGTATTTAAATAAATACAGTATACCCAAGTTACAGTCCTGAGTCCTGACCATACATTAAGATACCGTGTATTGTGGCTACGACTTGTGGGGAACTTCACCATAATTGCTCAGACCTGAAACAAATATGCGCAGATCAGTTTTCCTCCAATACGAAAATCGAACCGGCACTCTCGTTCCACGGCCGGCTCACCGAATGCGCGTCGGAGGCTGTGAATTTATTATTTTTGTTCTCTGACGTCATCAAAATGAATATGTATGCTAACAATAACTAAGCGTCTGCTCATAAAAACTTTCGGTTTTTATACAATTACTTAAGTGATGAGACAATTATAACGTTCACTTGTATTAGATGTATAGGACTAGAAAGAAACTTATAAAAAAAATCATAATCTATGGGAGAAAGATACAGGATAAACGAAACACATGAAGTAATTATGATAAAATTAAAAAAGATTTCATATTTAGAACCAGGGGCGTAGTTACCACCGTATCCCCCATTTCAGGGACATGGCGCCACCGAACTTTTGGGGCCTCTTGGCCCATACCTACATTAAACTAAGCGGGATACCCAAGTTCGCACTACCCTAAAGAGCCCTAAACAAATTTTGATATAGAGCCCTTCTATAGCAAGTTACTCTACTGTCTAGAACGCTGAGTATGACCAGGGTATACCTAGGAAGATCCAACTCCCTGAGGGTTTCTTACGAACAGTGCACGCGGGTGCAGCTCTGCCTGAACAGAGATATTCATCAATAAAATCTATTTTAAAAATAAACTTATCATGTGCTCGCGATAACGAAATCGGCAAGAGATCTGATTTATCACACATGTTTAATGAAGCTGAGATAGGCTTACAGGAAGTCACTGCACAAACTATACTCTTATTGAGTTTGATCAAACGGCTAGCAATTTTGTTCAAAGAATTAGTAATATTTGTTAATTGCTCGCTTGGCAAAGGTAAATATAGTTATTGTATAACAACAAGTTGTCTATAAAAAATAATTAAGAATGCAGTGAAACAAAAATAATGTTCCGCGACTTAGTTGCAGATGTTTGGTGCTTTGACGAAGTAATACATCAGACCAGCTGTGTAATTACTAGATACCGGATCACATGCAACTTACAGCCCTAAATGTGCATTAAAAACGTTAAATATGCAACATCAGTTAATTAAAAGAAACTAATTATCAGGTACTGTTACTTTTTTTTTGCCTATGTAGGTAAATGAACAAACGACCCGCCTATGTATGCAAGAACCTACGGAAACCATTGAAAATTTGCAAATGCATATAACCCGGTCTTTGTTAGCTAGTAGTAGGGTAGGTAGAACGCGAGCTGGTTTTTACAAACAAGGTGAAGATTTCCAAGCGCCATTAAAATCGTCCACGTTACGCGTGTTATCACAACTCAGCGCTGATAAAACCGATGTGCTCTGATAGTGGTATCACCTTTAATTTCAATGACGTCATTCTTATCTCAAGAATTCTGTATCCCTACACAATGTGAGTAGTACTAGTACTTATCAAGGATTGAACGTAAATGGAAGGAAATAGGTTAGTAGGTACTAAATACCCTTGTTCAGTAACACTGAATTCTCTTATAAGCGAAGTCCGAAGACGAAGACAGATGAAGGTATCGACGTGAGTAGACAACCATTCTAAAGCAGGTCCTTAGTTCAGCCCCATTGAAATAGGTCGATCAGTCGCACGGGAAGGCCTCAGCGCTCTCATTACACAGTATTACAAAAACTGTTCCTGTAAAACTCCAGGACATCGCTGCATCATCTCTAAGACCGAATCTCACGCCTAAGGAGGGGGTGCAGGGCTTTTTTTAATACACTGATCTAAAGTTCGGCTAGAGAGTGTAAATCCGATCAACTCTGCTTGGATCTGTGACCGATGGAGGATATTAAAGCTGTTCAACATAGATAAAGTCATATCCTATCGTATTTCTTGCGAGTAAGATTCTTACCCACTATCCCGAATTTCGAGATTCGAATTGGTGTTGATTCCGTGAGCCTCGTCCGTTAGATTCGAGGTTACTTAGTAACCTACTACAGCCTAAAGATTATAAAACGATGTAACCACTTCGATAACCGAGCGGCGGAGAGAGCAAAAGGTCGCATTTAAATTCTTAAGAGATACTATTAATTGCACGCGTCATTGCAAAACGCGTTCTCCGGTGAGTCATCCGCTGCTTTTATCATTTATGTCATTCGATGATGTGTGATAGACAATGGGCCGTGACGGCAGCGCGCCATCCTGCTGGACATGCGTATTTCCCGCCATTTTTGGTCCCAAACCTGTCTAGGAACAGTTTGAGGACGAAGTTATGCCTAGTTCCAGTAAATAAGTTTCTGTACTCGGTTTATTCTTAAATTTCGTAAAGACCTTTCTATTTGTTTGTTGATACAAGCGCAAGGACCTTCGATATATAACTTATTGGTACTTCTAGTTTAATTTATGTTTTCTATAGCTCTTTAACAATATTTTTAATAATTTCGCTGCCAGAAACAGATATATGTCCTGAGTTGTGAGTAATGCCTTGCCTCAAGTGTTTAAGTTGATTCACGCGTGTCGCACGCCGCGCACACATGTTTTAACTTTTTACAAATTATGAAATAATGTAACGACACAATCATAATTGTCTCGAAAATTCCTCTCATGTGACGCATTACCAGATGTGCCAATATAAACTTAGACAGCGGTCTGGCAGATGGCATGTTGCTCCTTCCGCAGCGAGTCCAGATTTCAGCTTAATGAGTCTACCAACCTGCAATGCACATGTGAATTGCAAAGCGCTGAATAAAATATTACAAAACATTGTGTTTCTTTTGTTGATGGAGTCATACTTCTCATGCAATAGGTCAGTAATAAATTAAAATGAATTCGATTGTTTTACCGAAATGTGAAGAATTATAATATTTTTCTCAAACTGATACTAATATAAAAATAAGATTTTAATACCTTTAACCAACATATCAATATTCTACAAACTAAACGCGCCTTTAAATTGTAAGTGAGGGTTAACTATTATCGTTATAATTAATAACAAATGAGCATAAAGTTGGTTCGTCTGCGTTGCGTCTGACGCTACACGTGACCTTGTACTTGTGTGTGCCACCGGACCGGACGAGCCAGAATTCAAATTTAAATTTCGAACGCTGACCGATCAGGCCCGTCCACAACTTTCTGTATTCGGTCAAGGGATTAGCCGAATACCGAAACGTATTTGATCGTTGTACTATCTTGAGTTGATTGTACATAAACTTTGACACGTTCGGTACAATAACGTATTTTTGTCCAATAAAAACAAAAGTGTCTATCTAAAATCTGCATTCAGTCACATTACGTTGTAAAATGCCAGTAGTCTATAAGTAGTTAAATCTATTAGGCGAATTCCTGTGCCACAAAACGTAAACGTATAAAATATCTTGAGCCAATCGTAGCAAAAAGTTTTTAACGGACATTAAATTTGTATGGGGAAATATAGTCACATTGTAATTGAGTAGGGCGGCGCTGGGCCGACCGTGTCAATAAAACGCTTCTGTAATTAAATTATTATCGATTGGAACGTTAATTTTAGTAAGAAAAACAATTAAGCAGAATACGCTTATTGTGCCGGACATTACGAAAGACTGTGCCAGCAAAATAAACCAATCAAATAAATGTATTAAATTAAATTGAACACTTCCCAACCAGGGCGAATATTCTTAGGAAACAAATTAAACAATTTCTATTGCTATTAGTAATTTTATAGACTGTTACACAATTAGCTATAAAGTTATAGCACTATACGATAATTCGTGCTACGGCTTCGCATGCTAACATCCTGTGTGTAGACACCGCAGGCGAGCGTTATCACGATGTGTGATTCCACGTTTAAATTTAAATCCATAGAAGGCGAACGCGGTGACCTTGAGCGGTCGCTTAATTGTCAGCGAGTGTTACCAGGTATGCATAATAATTAAAGGAACAGTGCCTTTTTATACGTTACCGGAACAAAGGCAGTGGAAATTTATATTTGTATTATGAAATATCTGTATTATGTAAATCATTTTATGAATACTAAAATTACAAATGTTAGTACCTTATTAATAAAATTATTTAACAAATTGTTCAGAAAACACATAATTAGGTAAATGCGATATTATACAATATTAATAAACTTGGTCGATAAACGTTACGATAACCTTAAATAAGTCTCAAAATATGTAAAAACAGATTCCTCCACAGACAAAAAGAATATCTAATGTATTCAGTAATGTTATATATTCTAGAATGCTGTATAATTAGTAACATAATGTTATTATGCAATGAATAAAAATATCACATGAATTAAAAAACTGCGGTATATTTTTAAAACATTAGCACAGCAACTTGTTCTGTGAGAGGAATAGACAAGTGGCGCGGTGACCGCGCGGAGGTTCTCACGCTGTTCTCCATTCAAACATGCCCGCGGTACCACGTGACAACGGCTCACCATTCAATATGGCGAAACGTTTTATTTTAACAATATAATGCGTTTTCTGCATATTATAGATTTATTTAAAAATATTGTATAATTGTAAAATGTAGGTAGATATTGTAAGTTTGACTTTTCGGATGACCAATACCTCAGTGCCATTACATTCGTGTAAACATAAGAAATCATTAGGTTTATTTAAAATTAGAACCATACTTGACATTTCTGGAACACGCGGGAAAATGAAGGGTGTGTCTATATTTTTTTTATTTTAAATCTGTATTTTTTTTTATATGAGTTGTGATATATTAGGCCAATTAATAATTTTAAAAACGTTATTACATTTTTTTTCACTTTCGAAAGTAACTGCGTAAGTCGAATATTTTTGTCGTTATTTTTGTTTATTAGGTAAACCAAAGTTGGCTTTGTAGAGCACCAATAAGCACAAATTTGAGAAAATTAACATTTAAAACAGTCCGAACTCCGAATGTAATCTGTGAAATGTTATCAGTAACATTTTAAAACATAACGCTGTTACTCAGAGAAGCATAATTTGAGGTAATTCTGATTTGCTTATCTCCTTATCGTATTAATGATACATGAGTTTACATGATCGATGTCGATTATTCCGTGTTGTTTTTGGCCGCTACCAAGCTGAAGATGAGAGGACATTGATTGCTAACATATAAAAAAAAAACTATTCATCTCACCAGCTCGGGGCAGCGAGCGACGAGCAGCCAATAAATACGTCATAATTGAGAGCAAATGTCAAGGAGCCAACTTTCAATGAGTGTAAATTATTTGAACTGTATTGTACTCGTCATCAGGTGCAGTACTAAGTAACCACGAAGTCCTATACCGCAGTGATAGAGGCTTCAATGAGCCATTGGAGAAGTATGTGTCAGTGCAGTACTCACCGGGCAGGTTATCAGAGTAAACACGCGATAACGTGCAGCATGTAGGTGACCGCCGCCGTCGCCGCGCCTCGACGCTGCTTGTAGTCTCTTGTGGGCTGTGGTTAAGTGTCTTTATTTATAAATTAATATGTAATGTTGCTAATGATATTTTACTTCCTAAAACTTGTTTCGGTAATTGAAATATGTATAGTTACCGATTCCATCTCTGCTTTCTTTACAAAGTAATAGTCCGCCATTTAAAACCACTAAAAACCAAAAAAATATACCACAAAATATTTAACATACCAGGTACATTCTGAGTACCAATGTTGTAGTCGCTGGAAGTATATTCCTTCAAATAAAAAAGAATTTTCCAAAACGGGTAATAAATTACTGATCAGAGGTAACAAACATAAAAAAAATACACGTCGAATTGATAACCTCCTTTTTTGAAGTCCATTAATGAACTTTCACGCAGGCAGAGTCGCGGGGCAAAATTACCAATTAAATAAATGTCGTTATAATTATATATGAATGTCCCCCCACCCGTGTCGGATGGTGGCGGCGGACACCACGACCGTCCGCACCACGCACCAGCGTGCAGCATGGTCAATGACCACCGCCCACACGGACATTAAGCACGCGTAACGTACGCCTACCATATCAGCTACCATCACTTCACCACGACTTTCTTCGGTAAGAAACCTCGTTTGTAGAGCGGTGAGATTTGTTGATAACGTGAGCCATTGTGTTGGTGCGGGTTTGAGATTCGGTACAGCAACGATCACTTTTTGAGACGATATGTTGTATGTTATAACGGTTCTTCAATATGCTCCTTTCATATCATAATTAAAGTAAGCACTTACTATCCTAATATACATACATGTAATTAAAATTTAAGATGTCGAATAGTAACACTAGAAATCGGTGCCCGACAGTACTCATAACACTGCTTTTAGAAGTATAGGAAGCGACTACCCAAATTCTCGTATATATTAAAGCAATAAAATGAGTAACAGCATCTGAGTAATCTCACAACGAGCGGTGATTCCATTGTGCAATACGATGATATATTGTGTGTGACCGACCGGTGCCCGGGCGCAGGCCTGAGGCCACAAGTGTTACGGGGCATCGGACCGGTCAATTGGCTGCTTATAGTGGTTATAGGTCGGTAGCGGCGTGTTAACTCGCTTTCAAACGGGACAGCGTTTGATACTCGGGTAACGGAATACGTGACTAATTGTTGAACTACCTGCAAATGTTCCAGTGTTCGTGCGAAGCCAGAGCGGGCCGCTATGTTTTTATATACAACGTTCACAGTTTTTCTGTAGTGTATTTAGTATCAGCATTGCACACGTGCGAAGCCGGGGCGGGTCGCTAGTTAATAATAAAAAATAATGTGTCCAGTGATTATCCTAATCAAGTAGACAAGTTTTCGACTTCCAAATTATCTGACGTAAAGAAATGGTAAAAAAAACATAATGATTAGGGTAACATTTTAAGTTCATTGCCTCTGGTTTAGTGGTAGCATACTTAGATGTTTGGTTCCAGTTTCGAATCCCAGATGCGGTAATAGATCTTTTTGAATCTTTCAATACAATTAATTAAACTTGGTCTTTCAATTTGTCAAACGAAATTGTTTTACTTCACATTTCATCAAATAACACAAATGGTCTATAAAAGTTTCTGACAGTATTTAAAATTAGTTACGTGTTTTATTGTTATATTTTAATACAAAGTAATTTATTTTACGAGGCAAATAAATATGCAATGGTGGTTAAGACATTAAGAAATGGTTCTACATCATGGATCCCATTATGTGTGGATTTAAAAAATAATAACTTGTTAGGTTTATAGACGATGTTTGTATTGAAATTTATATTTACAGGAACTTAGCTTACAAGTGAGCTTAGGTAATTTTATATTTCTTGCAGGCATGCTAGGTATATTGTGGCTTGTGGGGACTGCCCGAAATAAATTTCAAGTGTTGGGTACTCTAAAATAAGAGCAATATTTTTTGCTATCATTAAAAAAATCCATAAACAAATCTCGGAGGTTTAGCTCGCGTTAAGAACTTTTTTAATAATTTATGTTCATAAATTGTAATACCTTTTTTAATTCCTCCAGTTTTAATACGAGTTAAATCATTTACATATTTAATTTTAGTTTGTGTAAACCAAAGACTGATTTTTATGTGTGTGTGAACAGTGTTGCCAACCTAATGTTGTATCATAAGTGACGAGACGATGCAGCGACAACTCAGCAACGTCAGCTTCCACTCGTATCAGGACTACCAACCTGCCAGAAGATACGGTATAGTGTTTATTGGTGTTATTATCATTTCGTGTCTCCTCTGGGTTGAAGGTCATTTCCATCTGTTCTCACCATCACGCTGGGTCGAGTGGTAACACTGCGCCATCATCACGCGGCATGACGGCTGGCTCGAAATTATCTTGTTTTTGAAAATTTGTTGAACCATTCTACCAGGTCTAAATAGCAGTGGGTCTACTACGCCATCTTGTTGGAAAACCATTACGAAGCATCACTGCGGGTTGGGAACATTACCTTATAAAGTCTGTTGTAAATAATCTCATGGCACCGCTCTGTCGTTGGTAATGGCTTGCGATCACGTGGTCATCCCACGTTTGTCCTGCACCAGGATGTCGCATGGTTTGGTCATCACATTGTCTATTGATTTCAGGTTCACCGCACAACAAATGCCTTTCTCCATTATGAATTTGTCGTAAAATGCAAACATGTTTATTTTTAACTGTATTTTTACCGAACATTATTTTTTTTTAACTGTCGGATGGTCTATTAGAATTAGGAATCTTATGGAATGTTCACGTAATGATTAAATGCAGATATTGATGTCAGTAAGGTGAGGCGTCGCAGTGTGAACATGAATTACATTGATAATGTAATATCGACAAAATCACTGAACTAATCATAAGTAATTATTTATTACGTGAACATTACACTAGATACCCTGGGGCTCGCGCTCGGACTATATGCTTGTAGACATTTCTTAAAGACTTTCATGAGGTATTAAGTTAGTAAAATTGATATTATCGATGACATGGTTTGGTACAAACACAGTTGTGTTAGGAGGCGATATGTTTCTGCGTTTCCGCTTATGTTTGGCACGGCGCGGGAGGCGAGGGATCGCACAACGAAACTATTGCACTGTTGTACGATACACTATGTACCATGTACGAAGGCCCTCTGGAGCCATTTAAGCGACTTTGTCTCAAATACAGAGGCCGGCATCTGTTTTGCTTGGTTGTAAAACCGGTGGACTTGTGTAAAGTAAACTAGCCTATTCTTCTAAGTTTAGAGTATATTAAATTCAGCACTATACCAAATCTTTTTTACTTTTGTGTAGTTAGTATTCTATTGTACTGCTATGTTATTTGCTCTGCCCATGTTCAGCGGGCTTCAGCTCCCCGAAGGCTGTTCAGTAAAACCCACAAATATCAAGTCCTTACTGCATAATACACTGCGCTCGTCACTCTGAGACATTGGTAATCTCCATAAGGCCTAGAACTTTGCAGCCTGTATGTTGTCCGATTTCATGGTCATCCATATTATGAAAAACAAATGCCTCGGAACAACGAGCGCAGTAAAATATCTGATAGCACTTCAAGTATCGTAATTTCTGTTGTATTTTAATAGCAGTTGAAAACATTATCGCTTTTCGCGGAACCGCGTGACACAGATAATTGTTGAGCCCCAGACGCGATCACTGACCTATCTGATTGTGTGTGTGTGTGTGTGCAGGGCCGCAGTATGAGCCCGGGGGGTACGCGACCGTGGTGCAGCAGCGTACCAACATGACGCAGCGCGAGGACGCGCTCAAGTTCGAGCAGGGCCGCATCAAGGCGCTGCAGGAGGAGCGACTGCACATACAGAAGAAGACCTTCACGAAATGGATCAACTCCTTTCTGCAGAAGGTTCGTACATGCTCGTTTTCGTGGTTCTGTGTTGTTTTTTTGTACTATTGACTGTAAGTTGTTAATACTAGTTAACCCTTTTTTTTTAAACGACTCCACTACACCTGGATGGTAAGTGGACTGGAGTCCAATAGAATGTCGACTGACGAGAGATGATTACCCCGCGACAGCCGACACAATTCTGCCGAACTGACAGAACCTTCGCCGTACATTAGTAATACCAAACAGAATTTTGAATTACAGAGCACTGAGTTTCGCTCGTTGTTCTGTGTCTTAGAGGACCTGTTACATTATTTAATAATTTCACCAGCATCAGTGTCCCTCAAAGGTATACAACAGCTTGCACGGGCAACTAGTTCTCACTATAGTATGTCACACTGTATCAGGAATTTAACAAATATTTTCCCACATAACTAACAATTATAATGCGTATTGTATTGAGCGTAATTTCTTTACTTGTCGTATATTGTTATGGTGCAATTATGTGACAAGCGTAGCTATCTCAGTACTTCACAGTTATACTCGTAGTTGTCTGATAAGAGCGAAAATCAAATAAAACGTTAAACTAACACACATCACACCTTACCCGAAGGGGTAAGCAGAGACACACACTTTTCGCCGTGTATGTTCCGTCCCGATGCCATAAGGGACATGCCTATCGTAATAACGGGAACAGATTCCAAACTCCTGGGCATAAAACCTTAACATTACTGCTGAACCCGGGATTCAAACCCGGGACCTCAGATTGGTTGCACGAGCTAGTGACGTAAAAAAATTTTTTTTAAGTGTTTACTTGAAAAGTATGTATACTTTTGTTTACATTACACAATAAAAAAACAGTACTATTAGGGATTATTTATGCGAGCCTCTTCCCGGGTGGTCCGCTCGCCGGCCGCACATGTGTCGCGCGGTGTGGTGCTGCGGAGCTCGCGGCCGCTCTCTGTAGCTGGCTGATGACATTATGTCACGCCGGTCCTGATAATTTGTTATTAATAGCTCTGTTTGTGTACTTCATTCTACACTTACTACATCAAAGTATACTTGTCGAGTAAATTGCAACTATCGCTAGCACAAGTGATAAAGACAGGGAGTGGAAGTAGCGTGTTCGATTTTATGAAATCGCTAATATGGACTGAACACATAATAATATACTAATATCAGCCCTGTATTATATCCTGTCCCACTGCTGGGCACGGGCTTCCTTTACTACTGAGAGCGATTAGACCTTAGTCCACCACGCTGGCCTAGTGCTGATTGGCAGACTTCACATACCCCCAAAATTTAAAATAGACAAATGTTTTTCTTCACTATCAAAGCAAGCGATAATTCATAAAGAATACACAATAACATTAGGTAAATCAAACGTGCGTGTCCTTGGGTTTTGAACCTGCGAACATTCGTTTCTGCACTTCGTTCTGATCCCTAATATTTTCAATTTAAAAAAATCTCACTTCTACATCTTTGCCTATACGACTGCCGATTACCAAGATCTTTATAATGGATACAACCATTACCAGACCCGTATCGTAAGGTCATGGACCTTAAAAACCTTCAGCAATTAAGATTAACACTAATTGTGTTGTCATTATATTTCTATGAACAGATGGTCTAATAATTTGTGATGAGGTCGGAATGCCAATGGTTAAACGATTTGTTGCGCGCTCTTTGATCATCGAAATACATTACCCTCCTTTTAGCGCAGTCGGGGAAAAGTATTTTTATTGCAATATATCCACACGTTACATTATAGAGTTATCTAATTCAAAATATCAATCCACTGGATCGATTTTGCAAACGAGACTCATCTGGAAGTATATTCTTTCAAATAAAAAAAATCAATATCTGTTAATAAATAATTGAGTTCTGAAGTACCAAAAATATATGAATTGAGAATGTCCTCCTTGTTTTGAAGTCAGTTAACAATAAAATACTTGTAAAATAAATGCAGACAAATGTCGGCCAATCATTAAGTCTGTCATATGAGGAATAAAAGGCTTACATTTTTAAAGAATCTAGTTAAAAAAATACATCTATGTGGTGTCAAGATACAATAATAGATGCAGCAGCACAATAATTTAATATAATGCAGTATAAAACAGCGCGTTTCCGTTAATCGTTAAAGGGCATTTGGTTACTCACAGCAGCTCGCTGGCGTCAGCGCGTGACATCACCAACTACCAGAATAATCTTATTAATATAACTACTACGAATACTATAGGAATGAGGAAAAAACAAATCAATATATTGAATTTGTTCAACATCAGTCATGCCGTCGCACGCTGTGAGCTAGGAGTTAATGATTATTTGATTTAATGTGCTCCCCCAGCAAAACGACGCGTTGAATGTGCGTTTAGAAGCTATCTACTCAAAATTTATAAAACATTTAGAAAAGGAAATTAACATCGAATTTCAACAATATTTCATTTTATCTGGTTGTTTTACACAATCACACACAAGCAATATTACTTTGCCCGACTCGGGATTCGAACCCAGGACCTCAAAACGCTGTCGTACCTCCAGACACTATACTAATATCTCTCGATAAGCCTCTCGCCATCCGTTGTCCACTACTGGCGGCTTTAACCACCACGAGGTTAAGGCGGTAGATCCCAGCAAGGTCTTTTTACCTTATTACCGCAGAAATGTAATTTTTTATTGTGGTCTTTAAAAGTTCAGGGTCATGGGCAACTGCCTCGTTCGCTATCCCCTCTCCACTGCTGCTCAAGTGAGTGCCAGCCATCTTAGTGTAGAGCAGTTTGTATCCGTCTTCTATCGCCACTAGTTTCAAATCGTGGAAATTCGTTTCCTGCTACCACTACTAGTTTCAAATCGTGAAAATACCCCACGACAACTAAACTGTTCAGCGCTTTGTAATTCAAGTTCGGGGTGGTTGTTATTGTTTACAGTCGTGGCCTGTAAGAGCAGGCGAGCGACATGCTTGTTTATTTTTAGTTGGTTCAAAGTCACGAGTTCAGTGAAACGTGATGGTGTGATGACATACGGACGAGGGCAGCTAAGGTGAACAACACCCTAAATTCAATGTTATTTTAAGTATAAAAACAACGACCATAGCTTAGTCCGAGGAATTGAAAGGATTAATAGAATATTATTTTCTAATAACTAACGAGAAAACAAAAAATGAAAACTTTTTACCCAAAGAAAAACCTACCCTAGAAACCATTGCAAACCGTGAAATAATTATTAAAAACACACAAGCAATATAATTTTCTTTCCAATTCATTAAATATATTTTGGAGTCGATGCCTAATTTTAAATATTTCTCTGTACAAAAGCCTAGCTGCTTTTTCCATGCCGTCGATAATGTCATTAGATGAGGTCGCAGTGGGCGCACTCCGCCAGGTAATTGCTGCAGGAAGTGCTCAGCGCAGGACTTCCTTTACGACTTATTGCGACATAAATTAACAATTATATCGGAATCTAGCATTATCAGTGTATAACTTGACTTCATGATGACTACTTAGCTGCTTATTATTGAACTTAATCTGGAATACTACTGGAATTTGAGAAAGGGAGCGGACCAGTTGCTTATAATGTAGTTACGTAAAACGGAATGAAAGGGAGAGGGAAGGCGGGGATGAGTGATTAAGCATCATCAAAATCAACAAAATATGTGAACAATGAATTATTTAGGCATATACAGAACATGTTGGAGTTGTAGGCCGCTTTCGACAGGTTCGTCTGGAAATCTTTAGGGGAGGCCTAAGTTCAGCAGTGGACTTTATGTGGCCGATGATGATGCTGACACAGAACATTAAAAACTCACTATATTTAAGCAAATTTATTTCTTTTTTTGTCTATACTGTATAAACGAACTTCCTATCTCGTATTACAGCGCAACACAGGAACGTCCTAGTAGATTTAAATTGAAATATCAGTGTAAACAATTGATTGTTTCCCCCAGGCCCGCATGGAGGTGGAGGACCTGTTCGTGGACCTGGCGGACGGGCGGCGGCTGCTGAAGCTGCTCGAGATCATCAGCGGCGAGCGGCTGCCGCGCCCCAACACGGGGCGCATGCGCGTGCACAAGATCGAAAACGTTAACAAGAGTCTCAGCTTCCTGCACACCAAGGTACGTTACTGCCACTCTCTTTCAGATGGTTAGCCAACGAGTAAGAGTATCATATGATGGTCAGTTACTTCCACCACATCTAAAACTCATAGTAGATGCACTAGGCATGATGGAGGATTATTTGCTTTCCGGGTTCCCAACCATCACCTTATGTAATGTGATCATTATGAAATTTAGATGGAGTAGATTTATAAGTCCTCCTGCAACCTCAGTGGCGGTATATGGCATATAGATTAAGAGATATCACCATAGGGCGAGCAGAACGTCGCGACAACACCGCCGTCTTCTCCTTCTGTTAACCGAAAATAGAGCAGTTAGGCCAAATTTAAAACAAATAAAAATAATAGGTTCTTAAGTACTTTTTAATGGTTAATTATTATATTTTTTTATTAAGAGAGGAAATATGTTGTATTTAAGAAGTTTGTGATATTATTGTACTGTTGTAGATTATATGGAATATTTACCCCCTTATTCATAGACGTTTTTTATCTAACGACCGTGTAAGGCTGTGATAACAAGTCTGTTTCTCAGTGCTGATGGCATGGCAGTCTTCGCAGTGCGTAGACGTAGGGTCGTTGTGATTGGCTAATATTGAAATACAACAATAATAACCAATCACAACGGCCCTATGTCTATTTCTCAGTGCCGTTGGGCACTGAGAAACAGGCTTGTTATCACAGCTTTACTCCGTCCTTAGATAAAAAACGTTTATGAGTAAGGGGGTTATTCTTTATTTTACTTTAAAAAAAGGAGATGTTGTAGTATTTAGATTAAAGTCATCAACTGAACCTTCTTATATATTACACAACAATGCAAACCTTTTAGCACGTTGGGGTTGTCATCCCGCAATGCTGACACGACGAGTGTCCGCTGTGCGTACGTGATGGCCGCCGCGAGTCCGTCAGCGCACGCTCGATAAGATACGCGTATCAATAATTACAGCAGAGTGTGCACTCCACTCCTTACTCGCCACCTGCACTGTAATGTGTAGTACAAGTAAACACTAATCGCATTGAGTATGTTCATTGTTCAATCTGATACATTTTCTTAGGATCGTATTAATAAAAACTCTCTCAAATGCGATATCAGATGTGATGGTTTATAAATAAAACGAAGAAGGATTCCAGGATGAACAGAGATATATATTTCTACAGTAATGTTACAAGAGCCATGGGCACAGACAGAGAGAGAGAGAGAGAGGAAAAGCTAGTGACGTTTATTTGTCAAAACGTCATTAGTGACGTGCTCGTTTTCTATTTATATATTGCGTATACAATAATCGTCTAACAAGATGAGACTCTCAAATTAAGGTCGGCATCTCAAGATAGCGGTTATTTATAAATCAATTTTAGTATCATCTAAAATGACATTGGGGAGTCACAATATGTGATAGGTTTTGACTTGTGACTTTTGTTTATGTAACATCGCCGAGTCAGATGAGAACATTCTCTTAAATAACAGCCTAAGCTCTGTTATTGTTCAATAGAATAAATGTCTACTTGATATTTTACTCAAATATGAAATTGATTCATCGGTATTATCATTATTAATATTTATTAATTCCAATAACATAGGACACATATTTTTAGTAAAGCATATTTAAAACTATGTTAGTAATAAAAATAAAAATAAATGAATAAACGGTTCACAGCTGCATCATTCCATGGCTCTTACTATCCTATTTTGTGCGTTTTTTGATACTTGGATTTTTATAAGAAGTAAAAGTAGTAAACGCTAAACGGATTTGAATGAAATCTTTTAACCTTTGGCGTATTACAGCTCATCCTAGTAATATAGATACACAAGTAAAACGATATGATTTGATGATTTTATCAGCAGTCCAATCAACAAAAAATTTATGTTCCAAAATTAATCGATATTTTATGTAATTTATTTTTAAACCAAGTTAATTACAAGTCTTACCTGTTAAGTGAAGTGTGTGATATATTTTTTTATAGAAACTTAAAATTTTGCTTACGTGACGGGAAAATCACTATGAAGAATTGCGTGGGATTCTTAATTTTCATTCTAATGCACAAATACTCTGCCTTTTATCTCTGTAGGGGTAGGCAGAGGCGTAACCAGTGCATCTACTTTCCGCCATGTGTATTCCGTCCCATAATGTGACCAGTGGCGAGCCTATCGCCATTTCGGGCACAAATTCCCGACTCCAGGCTGATATCGAGTAGAAAATCCCAATATCACTATCTGTCAACATTCTACTGGACCCCACTCCACTTACCATCAGGTGCTAGTGAGGTCAATTTACCGTGCACGTACAAAAAAATGATAAAAGTAATCGCTCAGTTAGCCCGCCTTACAATTTTCTAGAATGTAAAGGGAAATAAAGAAAGCTCGGTATTCGGTTAGCTGTTGACATGCTTCGCGCAGTGAATCCTTTCCACTGCGTTAAACGAGCACCGGCGGGGCTTCCATACCGGACGCGGGTCTCACTCTAGTGGCGACTGGTGTGTAGGCGGCGGTGAACGAAGGTTTAGCCGAAGCCGAAAATAATTATCATTAATGAAAAAGAGTAAAAGAATAAAAATAAATTAATATAAGGGATTTATATACACAAAAAATATGTTTAAAAAAAACTATTTATAATTGAATATATTTTATTAATATTCTAGCCTGAATAAATAGAGTGTTAATGACGTGACGAGTACATAAACAAGATACCGGGTTTAATTCCGCACAGGGGCCTTCAAAGAGAATTATACAGGGATTTGTTAAAGTATCCCATGGTCTATACTCTCGACAGAAGCAACGACATCAGTCTAATAATGCCATGTATTCCAATATAAAATAGCCCCGAAACTACGCGCGCACATCGCGATCGACCCAATGTAAAGATAACATTAATCAGATGATAAAAAAGATTAAAATAGCTTGTTAATACTCACCATAAACTAGATAAAGTGAAGTTCATACACAACTACATTACCTGCTGTTATCTGCTTTATTATTTTGTATAAACGCTCATGTTTCGAGATATTTCCGACTACTGAATAAATTACTGAAGAAAAATAATCAATTTGGATTATAACGTGAATGCGATAATGTCTAAATTTTATTGTTATAAAACTTTGGAAATGTTACTTCGTTCATGTATTCGAACAAGTAACCGAGTGAGCGATATCTTTCTATTTTCGAGCTCTTTTACGGAAGCCGAAAGATGTTATTATCCAAGCACTAGATTTGTTAATAAAAAAAGTCTTCCTAGCCAGGAATTAGAATATATATTCGATACGCGATAGTTACACCTCTACCTAACCTCATAAGGACAGAAGCGTGATTTTATGCTATATTATAAAGTAAAAGCAAGTAAACAATTGGCATTTACAGGCATACTCAACATTCACTAATTAATTATGATTAGGAATATTTATCAAAAAAAGCACACGCGACGAAACAGCCTACACCAGGGCTGGCGAACCAATGGAACGTGACAAAATAAGTGGGGTTAGTAATATGCCAAACAACAACATAGTTGGGTCTCTTTCTTTCGCCAACCGATAATGAAGAGGTAAGGGACATTATTAATAATCTAAAATTGAATAGCGCCCCAGGTTTAGATGGAATTGACTCCCGCCTCTTAAAGCTTTGCCTTAAACATATTTCCGAACCTCTAGTACATCTCTTTAATACAAGCATAAGCACTGGTAAGTTTCCAGCCATATGGAAGGTGGCCTCAGTTACTCCAATTCACAAGAACGGTGCCAAAGACATACCCGATAACTATCGTCCAATATCCCTCTTGAGCATCCCATCTAAAATACTTGAAAATATTGTTAATAGGCGTCTTATTCAATACATAGAGTCCAATAACCTCTTATCTCCACGTCAGTTTGGTTTTCGCAGGGGTAAATCAACGGAAAATGCCGTAACTTTATTAACGGACCTTGTCAGTGCCAGCTTAGATAAGGGTGACTGCTGTTTAGGCGTTTTTGTGGACCTAGCAAAAGCCTTTGACACAATTTCCACAAAAATACTTCTTCAAAAACTGGAGAAATTAGGGATAAGGGGTTTAACATTGGAATGGTTTAGAAGTTATCTTTCAAACCGCAAACAACTGGTAAGGGTGGAAACCCACCATAGTGAAACACTTCCAGTACAATTTGGCGTCCCCCAAGGTAGTACACTGGGTCCTACCTTATTCATAATCTATATGAATGATATCCACAGCATCAAAATACCAAATGCTGACATTATTTGCTATGCTGACGATACGGCTGTTTTGTTTACTGATAAAGATTGGCCTTCCACATTCATCGCTGCAGAACGGGGTATGGAAACCATCAACAAGTGGATGCAATATAATCTTTTAACTCTTAACAAACAAAAAACAAAATACCTCTGCTTTCACAAAACTGCTGCTTCTCAGCCACCAATGCCAACCAAACTACAAATTCACAACTGTAAAGAACTTAGTCTATACCAAAACTGTAATTGCGACACCATACAACAAACACATACAATTAAATACTTAGGGCTGATAATAGATCAAAACTTAAATTTTAAAGAACACATCGAATACATGTCTAAAAGAATCAGGAAAACATCAGCAATATTAAAAAAACTTAATAACTCCGCTAATTACAATATATTAAAAACTATTTACATGGCCATTTGTCAATCCATTATCACTTACTGTATCTCTGTATGGGGTAGCGTTCCAAAATCCACTCTAATAACCGCTGAAAGGGCCCAAAGATCTGTACTCAAAATCATGTTAAGAAAACCATACAAATACCCTACAAGAAGTCTATATCAGGAAGCTGAAGTCCTAACTGTACGTCAACTATTTATTCTGCGAATGTGTATTTACACCCAAAAACGGCTTTCGTTATATTACGATTACCATGCACTACTTAAAAAAAGAATATTCAGATTACCACTTCCGAGATCGAGAACCGTTTTTGGACGTAGATTTGGAGAATACCTCAGAGCACACACGTACAACTCGGTACTAAAACACTGCGACTTGAAAGGCCTCTCGGTTCCAGAAACCAAATCAAAGGTGTCAAAGTGGTTGCAAACTTTAGATTACATAGACACTGAAAATATATTATTAAATACTAGTAATTAATGCCAGTTAAGATCTTTAAAAACGTTGTTAAAATTTAATATATAAAACAGGTATTAAAATAATGTTCATAAATATATATATACATATTTGTTGTATTTTTATTTATATAAACATACATATAAAATTATATTATATATTACTGTCAATACAAAGTTGAGCACATAATAATATTATTTAGTACATAAGTTAGAATATAAGTTATAGATTTGTTACTAAACTTAATAATATATTTATTTATATTGATAAATATAATTAAAAACTACTGTAATAGAAACTAATATAAAGACTAAACTAAGATGTAAAACTGTTCTGGTCTCCAAGATACAGGCATCGCCTAGTTTGGGGCCCCCTGTTAATTAAAGTTTAAAAATTCTGTGTAAGCACAAACAATTTTAGCATGTGAATAATATTATGTTGTCGTTTACTGTTGTGCCAAATAAAGGTTTTATTATTATTATTATTATTATTATTATAAAAAATGTCGCTAAAAGGGGTAGTTTGATAGATAAACCGGTCCTGTCTGGCACGTTACTGGCCATTTTTCTTATAAATACTGGCACGTTAACCATTAAAGGTTCGCCATCTCTGGCCTGGCCATCCCATCCGTACCTCGCCTCGTTCTCGGAGTATTACAAACATATTTGTTACGACATCTGGTTGCACATTTACTGCGTGTGTGTGTAATGCATACTCACGGATATACCACACTTATCTTTATGCGTCAGTGTGGTTATCCGCCGGTGTCCTTGGTGAGGTAAGAAAGTGGATTATTGGTTTATTAGAGGTCGTGGAGTTAGGATTTTTTAACATACCAAGCAGGCTCACCTGGTCACTTAATTCCGTTCCAATTTAAGATAGACTTCTAGCAATAACTGCATTGGAAAAAACTGCACTTAATTCCATGCAATAGTTTTTACGTAATGCGTGTACAAACAAAAACATTAGACAGAAAAAAAAATATTTTGGCTACTGTTGCTCTAATCAAAACCGCCATGTTGGTTTTTCTTAAATGTCTATAATATACAGAAATCGGCCTGTCACAATTTTGTTATATGCAAGGGTTACCAGTTACCTAGCAGCCCGGCAAAATTGAGACCGCTCAAAAATAGCTGTTATGTCTAGGTCACTAGTTTTACAACACAGCGACAAATCGTCCGGAGAAATGTACTATAAGAGAAACAGTAGGCCAAACGCGGTGATGCCTAAGTTTGTGTTATCTAACATTAAATAAATTGTCCCTTAAATACTCATTGACTATCTACTGCAATTAACTGAAAACTAAGTATTGTATGTATTGGCGCAGGTCCGCTTGGAGTCTATAGGAGCCGAGGACATCGTGGACGGCAACCCGCGCCTCATCCTCGGTCTCATCTGGACCATCATCCTGCGCTTCCAGATCCAGGAGATCGAGATCGATGTCGTGAGTGTCTACTGCTGCATTATTTACAAAATCATCTTTTTTGTAGCGAATTTATTATTATTTTTAACCAATTCACCAGACCAGTCTTTTTCTCTGTACCATAAACTGATTGAAAAGAGCAACGCCAGAGTTTCTTGCCCGTTCTTTTATGGTGAGATGTGAGAACTGTTTACCGAATTGATGGTAGAGTTAATATTGACGGAATCAAAATAATGTATAACATTTTACAAGTTCAAATAAATTATTAACGAGATTTTGTCAGATTCACATAATGATGCATAAACAATACTGCGCAGACGTTCAGCTGATAAAACATTTTTGAACGACGTAACACTGTTTATTTTGTCTGATGGAACGCCTGTAAATGTTCTGTGATCATTTGATACAGTTCATGAATTTATGAATGCCTCTTAGCCTAATTTCGACCACGGCGGCCAATCTCAATGGAGATCAGCCACGCAGGAGATATTATAGTGCACAACTGTGTGCGCAATACACAAGCACTCTGTTCCTTCACTCTCGTAGACCCGCCAACTTCCTAAGTCCGCGCTGCGATTCAGTAATTTTAAGATGTAAAAACCCAGTCACAATTTCTTTGGCCCGACCCTGGATTCGAACCCAGGACCACAGCGCGGTAGTCGTACTCGTACCACTGAATACTCAAACTGAACATGTAACCCCCAGGACGAAGAGAACGTGTCGTCGGAGAAGAAGTCCGCGAAGGACGCGCTGCTGCTGTGGTGCCAGCGCAAGACGAGCGGCTACCACGGCGTGCACATACACAACTTCACCGACTCGTGGCGCTCCGGCCTCGGGTTCAACGCGCTCATACACGCGCACAGGTGACGGGACATACCTTCACTACATTGTGGGGCAAGGGAGCGGGGAGGTGATCACATGCCAGCAGATGATCATTGATTAGATCGATTAGAGACTGTATGAATTCTAGAGTAGCGAATGTTTATGTTATAGCAAATATTTAGTTTTGCTTAGAATGTAGTAGGAGTGGAAATATAGGCTCAATACTTACTGAAGTTTTTGACTTTGTTTGGTTAGTGAGTGTGTATATTATGATAACAGAAAGGTTCGTCTAAAGCCTAACTTCCCTACAAATTCTAAGACTCTCCATATAGTCATAGATTGGATTTTAACACGTGCGTGTGTTGCAGACCGGACCTGTTCCGCTGGCACGAGGTGCCCGCCACCGACCACGTGGAGACCCTCAACCATGCCTTCGACATGGCGCACAAGCACCTCGGCATCCCGCGCCTGCTCGACGCTGAGGGTAAGTACCAGGTTACACTAACTTCACTTTAAATATCGATTCTGTATTACGGAATCGATATTGATATATGATTTATTTTTTGGATTTTATCGATATTTTTATATTATAATTCTAGTCCAGTCCCCCTTGAAACATCGGGAGAAAACCGAAATTTATAAAATAGTTTTATTTAAATGTCTAACAGTCGTTTAAACATAAGAAATCATCACGGAATCGATATTTTAAGATTACTCCGAGTTTATAACTCTCAAATTCATCTAAACAGCGAATTACCTATAATTTTTTGTGTAATATAATTTTTTTAAGCATTTTTAAAGTCAATATAATCTCATTAGAGTATTGACGTAGACAATAGAGAAGGTAAATCTTAATATTCAAAGAGGAACTCATCACCGTATACTGTTCGCAGACGTGGACACGAGCCGCCCCGACGAGAAGTCGGTGATGACGTACGTGGCGAGCTACTACCACACCTTCGCACGCATGAAGAACGAACAGAAGAGCGGCCGCAGGATCGCCAACGTGAGTACACTACACTTCTAATGTATAATTCAAATATCGATAGTTGATAATCGATATTCATTCTATATTGTATTCAATTTATTTTATATTTAATCACGTTATAATTAACGTTAGAACTCGAAGCCTTATTACAAATGCGGGGAATCAGTTTTCAGTTTAAATTTATCCACAATATTTTCGAACTAGGTATCGAGTATTGTCGCCTAAACATCGATACTCTGAGTATCGATGGAATCTTATCTCTACCTTTATTTCGTCAAAACTTTCTTGTACTTATTGTTAACGTGACGGTTTAGATCATCGGTCAAATGATGGACTGCGACGGGCGCAAGGGCGAGTACAGCCGGCTGGTGACGGCGCTGCTGGAGTGGATCCGGCTGAAGATCGAGGAGCTCAACGGCCGCGACCTGCCCAACTCGCTCGACGGCATCCAGCGGCTGCTGCTCGCCTTCAAGCAGTACAGGACCGTCGAGAAACCACCCAAGTCAGTGTCTCTCTCTCCTCATTTATTTCACCGTCCCAATGTTGACGCAATAATTTTTAAAAATATATTTTGTGCACATAAAATAATTAGAACTACCTTGAAAACTTTGTGATTTCAGCCTATTACGCCAATTTTGATAAATTTGTTAAAATAATGCCTTACCCAAATTGTAGTGTTCAATTTCTATAGTCAAATTACAAAATTCTGTTATTTTTCTAATAGCCAGGCAATTCTTTTCACTAAGAAAAGAAAAGCCTAAGCGCCTTACTAATCAGTTAGTTTATCTGGTCAAATCATTCCTTGGAGGAATAGGGTTAAATATTTAGGGGTGATCCTTGATCAGAGGTAGACCTTCGCCCCACACATAAACGCGGGACGTGCGCGAGCCGCATTCATGGCACAATTATATTGGCTAATAAATAAAACCAGTAAATCGTCCACACGCAAGAAGATTCCGATCTTTACCACGTGTGTTAGGCCGGTTATGACATACGTGTCTCTTGCGTTCGCGCACATACCGCCTGCTCGACTTCAGCGTCTGCAGGTGTTGCAAAACAAATTTCTCAGACAAGTACTCGGTGCAGCGTGGTACGTTCGCAATAGCAATCTCCATGTGGAACACCGATATGCCGACCATCAGGCATTGTATGTACATTGCTAGCGGATGCTGTTTCGATCGGGCGGTCAATCGGCCGAATACGTTGGTTAGACAAAATTTGATTTATCCTCCAATCGAGCGCGCCAAATGTAGACGGCCGCGTTCAGTTCTGACAGATCCAGAGGACGATATAAGTCTGGCTATTCGTCGTAAAAACGGGTTCTTGAAGCTCTTACACTCCACAAGACCGCAGTTCCGTCCTCGTCGCGTCCCCGTCCCCCCGATCCTTTCAATAGTTCTGGCCCGCGTGGCGACAAATACGGAATTAGGTAGGTTGTTAGTTCGCCACGACTACGCGCAACCATAATCGATGATCTCTTATCCTCTCCCAATGGCCGTCCTTAACCGAGGTTCGTAACACGTTAGTGAGTCGCCCTCAGCATGGTCGCTTAATTTTCAAGGGTTGCGAGCGTCTAAAGCGCTCGTCCAAAAGTCCGGTGTGTTTGTAAAAGCAGGTCCATTTCAGGCTTAACAAACGTAGTGTTATGTTAAAAAAAAGGAAAAACGAGGTACACGCGCATAGTCGCGCCCGCTAAGAGGTACATCGCGAGCGCATCATTTTCCCTGCGCCCCGCGAGCGCGTCCCCTACGACGCCCTGCCAGCCCGCGCCACCGCGACTCGCGCACAAACCCCTTGTATTTGCCAATTAAAATTGTATCAATGTATATCGAATGTGCCAGCTTTTGGTTTAATAAATATATATTGTAACTGAAATACCCGGCTATAAGTCATTTTTTTAAAACTTCATTTCAAATATAAGTATGAGTGATGATGATGTATATCTATACAGTTACCTTCCCTGTGTTCAGATACAAGGAGCGCTCCGAGATCGAGGCGCTGTACTTCGACATCAACACGATGCAGAAGAGTCTGGTGGGCGAGCCGTGGGCGCCGCTCGAGGGCCAGCTGCCGCAGGACCTGGAGCGCGCCTGGCAACAGCTCGAACAGGTCACCAGCATTATTTTATATACGCACGCGGAGACGGGTCCGTAGTGTCGACTAACGAGAGATAGTTACCTGATTATCCCCTGCTAGTTATATTAAATAACATATACTGCCACCAACAAATTTCCTCCTATTCCCTCAACAGGTTAGCTTTTTTAATGAATCTTTACAACCGCCCACAGATTCGTATTGACCAAAGTGATGAGCCATCAACTAGCCAAGTACTAACTACGCTAGGGTCTTGGTATTGCGTTGATAACGTGTGTTATGATCATCATTGGAAGTCCTCTGTTGAACGTAGGCGTCGTTTTAAGATTTCCAGAACAACCTGTTAAATTCGGTATACATCCAGTGAACTTCTTCTACCTTTACCATTTCAAGTATACTCACGCTTATATTTGTTGTAGGCGGAACACGCGCGGGAGATAGCTCTCAGAACCGAGCTCCTGCGACAACAGAGACTCGAACAACTCAACTACAAGTTCAACACCAAGGTAACATTTTTTTTCATAATTCAGTTCATATTCAAAATTTTAATTATTCCTCTTGTTGGATCTAAGTTAGCTGACATCATGTTTATTTATGTATATAGTTCCTGTGAGTAACTCACCTCCAGGTGACGATGGCACTAATGAATTTTTCCCATTACAGTCGGTGCTCCGCAAGGGGTACCTGAAGGAGATGATCCAGGTGCTGTCGGACCCGCGCTACGGCTCCAACCTGGCGCAGGTGGACGCCACAGTCAAGAAGCACGAAGCCATCTCCGCGGACATCCTCGCCAGGTGAGTGCGCAGGCGGCGCAGTGGAAACTCGTGCTGTAGTGTAGAGGACAATTTGTATTTTAACGACTATTTTTACTCTTGGTTATTTTTATTGCGTATTAGATTTTGTTCGCGACTTCCCTCGTGTGAAAAAATAAACCGTAATATATATTTTCCCGGAAAAAAAAGTAGCCTTATACCACTCAGGAGTTATGTAGTTTCCTCAGTATTTAGACGTGCGACACGTCCTCAGGACGGAGCGGTTCGAGGACCTGTCGGCGATGGCGGCGGAGCTGGTGCGCGAGGGGTACCACGGCGCGGAGGCGGTGTCGCGCACGGAGCAGGCGGTGCTGCAGCGCTGGCGCGAGCTGCTGGAGCTGCTGGAGCGGCATCGCGCGTCGCTGGCGCGCCTCGCCAAGCTCATGGCGCTGCTGCGCGAGGCCGACGCCGTGCGACACACGCTCGGGGACATGAAGGTACGCGGCGACGGGCCGGCCGTGGTCGTAGCGTCGTCGTTAAAACACTTTTTACTTAACAAATTAATTATAAAAGGCACAGCCCATGTGATTGTAAACGTCAGGCGGAAAATTATTAAATTTGTGTTCTCAATTAGTAATATTGGAATACAATATATATATTTCCTTGTGTGTTCAATGGTTACTGTTTTACTTCCATTCTAAGTTTATAAAATAAGTATATTATAAAATATAGAATTGTATAATTGTAGGTAAAATGTAGATATTGAAACTTTGACTTTTCAGACGACCAGCACCGTAACCATAAAATCTGTAATCTTAAAAACGTCGGAACAAAATTAATATAAATAACCGCAATATTATCCGTACAATGGTTTTATTTAACCTATAGTATTGTATGAATGTAAATAATGTACTTCATATCCCATACACTCGCAGGCACAATTCCAATCGGAAGAGGTGGGTCGTCACCTGGTGGACGTGGAGCGGCTGCTGCAGGCGCATGCGCTGCAGGAGCTGCAGCTCGGCGCCCTGGACGAGAGCATCCGTCGCCTCGTGCGGCTCGGTGCCGCCGCCGACGGGCCCGCGCAGCCGGTCAAGCAGCTCGCCCAGCAGCTCGCGCATCTGCAGGACGCGTACGACAGCCTGCTCGCCGCCGCCAAGGACCGCAAGGCACGCCTAGAGGACGCCAGGAACCTGTTCCAGTTCTTGGAAGATCATGACGAGGAAGAAGGTAGGCTATGGAATTTCTTCTAAGGTCAATGCTAATTTGGATTGGATTTCTCGACCTACTACGGGGTTGCGCTAGGCACGTCAATAGTATATGGTTGTGTGTTCATCTCTTTGTGGGCATGTACGTGTTCGGTTTTCACATGTCACGTGTGTTGCAGGCTGGGTGACGGACAAGCAGCGTATCTGCCGCGCGGACGTGGCGGCAAAGGATCTGCGCGGAGTGCTGGCGCTGCGGCAGAAACACGCCGCGCTGCTCACAGAGCTGCGTGCGCGTGAGCACGTCTCGCAGCGACACCGCGCCAAGGGGCAGAGGTTAGCATTCATACTCACACATATGTGTTATATTTTACAAAAAAAAAAAACGAAAAATATAGGATTTTTTTACGGGCATGATGATGCTAATTGTTATGTTTATTGTTGCAGCCTGATAGACGCGAAGCATCCGAAGAGCGCCGAGATCGAGCGGCGCCTGACGTCGCTGAGCAAGCAGTGGGAGGTGCTGCGCGAGCTCGCCGCCGCGCGAGAGAAACAACTCGCCGACGCCGCCGAGGCGCACCAGGTATGAGTGTTCGTAACTTGCTGTGATCATGTATAATTTGTAATGACAATTAGCCTAATTAATATGACGTTGATGATCCTGTAAACAAATAACTAATGTCCCGCGGTCAGTTCTACGGCGACGCGAACGAGTCGGAGTCGTGGATAAAGGAGAAGCGCGCGCTGGTGGCGACGGAGGACTGCGGGCGCGACGCGCCGGGCGCGGGCGCGCTGCTGGCGCGGCACCGCGCGCTGCACGAGCAGGTGCGCGCCTACCGCCCCGAGCTGGCCGCGCTCGCCGCCGCCGCCGACCGCCTGCGCGCCGCCGGCATACACACGCTGCAGGTGCGTGCTTTACTCTGCATCTCATGCTGCTCACGCGCTCTGTAAGCGCTCACGGGAAGTAGTGGGGCTCGTCTTCGTGGATCAAAATATGATCTATATCATCACATTAAAACTTATATAATACATCATTCTATGCTATTTACGTGAATGTTAGGCATCGAAATAGAACTAGTTTTCGAATGTTGTAACGATTTTTTATATTTTTCTTTCTCCCCGCGTCATTTCGAACATCAAATTCCACAAAAATTATTTACAGAAATTTACTGACATAATTATATTTTTGCAACATTTGTAGGCTCTGTCTTGTCTCCAAAATGAAATGAGGATTAAAAAATTGCACCTATATACAAAAAATATTCTTATATTCATAATTCACATGATGTAACAAACCTAATCCGCCATCTCTATTCCAGTTGCCAACGGAGGTGGAGTCGTCCCCCGCCATCGAGGAGGAGGAGTGGGTGAACGAGTCGCGGCTGGTGCCCACCGAGGTGTGGGAGGAGGAGCCCGTCGAGAGACTCGAGCACAGGACCGTCACCGAGGAGAGACAAGTGCCGCAGGTACAGTACGACACTAGCTCTATTTGCTATACAATCAAACTAATGGGTCATAATAATTGTTATGTGTTTAATAGTTATTTTGTCATGGCAAATGTCGCTTTATAATTATGAAGTCTTGTACTAAATATTTTTAATTTACAAAAGTCGACATCATTTTTTTCTGTAGGTGAAAGCGCTATACGCGTTCACTGGTCAAGGCATCTCGATGGCGAAGGGCGAGGTAATGTTCCTGATCAACAAGACGAACCCGGACTGGTGGTCGGTGCGCAAGGCCGACCGCACCGACGGCTTCGTGCCCGCCAACTACGTGCGCGAGATAGAGCCCAGGATCGTGCCTGTGAGTTGTTAACAATATAGGTTTTATAATATTATCAGATCATTAATAAGATTAACAATTTCAGCTTGGACATTTATTAAGCTATTGAAAAAAGTTATGTAGTATGGTTCGAAGGACCAAATAAATGGCATATAGTATCATCTTAGAGTTAGAATCAAACATTGTGAAACCTATATTTTTTTTATTAAACTCAGTTTCGAGGTATCCGTACCTTAATATGTACGAAGACCGCATTCAGAATGATATAGCTGACGGTCCGTGTGTCCGCAGGTGCAAGTGCGTCGTCCGGAGAAGGTGCGCACGACGCAGCGCGTGAAGAAGACGGTGCTGGTGAAGCAGGTGGTGCCGGTGCGGCGCAGCAAGCCCGCCGCCAGCGCCGCCGCCGCCGCCGCCGCGCGCCGCGCCTCCCGCGCCACGCTCCCCGCGCCGCGCGCGCTCAGCGTCGACACCCGGATCACCGAGATACAGAACGACTACGGTCAGCACTCAACAACACACTACTTTATTTTATATACTTACTTATCGCCCTGTACATTATAGACTCCGCCTTCTATTTCTGATTTCACATATCTATCTACCCATTTAAAACTATTAAAAATCAGTTAGCAAGAGGCAAAATAATATTTTACAAATGACATATCTTGTAGCATAGTAAGTCACTATCATGTGAATGCAATATTTAATTTTGCCCTCAGACGAACTGCTAACGCTGTCGGAGGCTCGCCGTGCTCAACTCGAGGACGCCATCAAACTGTACAGCTTCTTCGCGGAGTGTGACGACTTCGACAAATGGATGAAGGACAAGGAGAAGATGCTGCGCACCGACGACACCGACGACAGCGTCGACACCGCCAAGAGGAAGTACGAGGTACGAATCACAGGATTTTGTTGCATCACTCTCCTCTCCTCTAAGCGTAGAACTCTAACTTAATATTTTGTTTAGAAATTCGTGACGGATCTGTCGGCGGCATCGAAGCGTCTGGAACACATCGACGCAGCCGCGGAAGAGCTAGTAGCCGCCAAGCACCGCGAAGCAGCGAAAGCGACCGCGCGTCGGCAGCAGCTGCGCCAGCAGTGGGACAAGCTGCTGCGCCTCAAGCAGCAGAAGGAGAAGAGCCTGGAGGGCGCGTCGAGCGTGGAGCTGTTCGGGCGCACGTGCGACGAGGCGCTGGACTGGATGGCGGAGAAGGAGCAGCAGCTGGCGGGCGGCAGCGACCCCGCCGCCGACCTGCGCACCGTGCGCGCGCTGCAGCGCCGCCACGCGCAGCTCGAGCGCGAGCTGGAGCCGCTGCGGGAGAAGGTCAACACCGTCAGCCTGCTCGCCGACTCGTGAGTACCGATAGCATCCGACGCTACAGACCATACTCGTTGAAGCGGGTTGTTGCACGTTAAAGTCTGTCTGTTTTATTCCGAATTTGATCTAGCCTAACATCTTAGTGACTCGCTGTTTTTCATTGTCATCAAATTTTTTTTTATGCAATCATTGATATTAATATATGTTTTTTTTGCGAAGTAATTGTATTTTGTTTCACACAGCCTGCTAAATTGGTATGAGGAATTTAGCAGCACGTAAGAATATCTATCCATATATACTCGTATCTTACATGTATGGTAGGTACGGCCGCTATGAGTCACTGGTCTGAAGTTCGATATTATCAGATATTTGGAGCTGTGATAGTTCTATTAGAAATCCTCTTGCCCCTAGAAGTTAACGACAATCACTCTGTAAAAAGACGGTGTGCTCCGTTCCCAACATAGAAAGAAACTGTGACTTAGTTCAAAGCTATCTATATAAAACGGTCGTACCGTACGCTAGAAGTGTTTTGGCCGGCTATACTGGGATGGATCTGACCAGTATTGTATCTGTGGCAGCGTGAAGTCGCAGTACCCGTCGGAGCGCGCCAACGTGGAGGGTCGGCAGCGCGAGATCAGCACGATGTGGGAGCGCTGCCAGGCGCAGGCCGCCGAGCGCCGCAGCCGCCTCGAGAGCGCCGTCGGACACCAGATCTTCGGCAACAGCAGCGCGCAGCTCACCGCCTGGCTCGGGGTACGCACTACGCAACCATATACTAATATACTCATTACCTTAATCCTTCTTCTCCTGGCTACTAATGTAATGTTACTGCCAACATAATGTGTCACTTTCTTTGTTTAATTTGAAGTCCTACTTTTGTATTTTACAGTACATAATATTCTGACGTCACTAACTCTATTATATATGTGTATGTTCAGAAAACGCGCGAGCAGATGTCGCAGGACGCGACCGCGAAGGACGTGGCGACGGCCGAGGCGCTCCTGAAGCAGCACCAGGAGCTCAAGGACGACATCAAGGCGCACGACGACGAGTACGTACTCTAACACTTTAGATTTACTGGGAATCATATTGTAAGGCCACTGCTTGTGACGTCCGGAATTGGGAAAAGTGTTATCAGGTTTTTCTGCCTAGTATCACCCCGGAGGCTAGAATTTGTGCCCGATGTGACGAGAGGCTCTGCCCCTATCATATCATGGCACGGAACACATGCGAAAAATTGACGCCTTAGTTGACATCCTGTCTTCTCCTTTGGAGATAGAGGCGTGATGTGTGTTTGCATTCAAGACTCCTGTTAGATATATGCCGAAACAGTATATTGAAAATCTTTTTTTTTTTATGCAATGGCAATTCCAGAACCTGCTAAGTCAATAAGTGCTTTGATCAGACCAAATAGATGGTAACAAAGTGCCGTGCGTTCTCAGGTTCAAAGAGGTGATAGGTCTCGGCAAGCAGCTGCTGGCGACCAACCCGTCGCTCACCGACGTCGCCGACAAGATCAAGAACCTGGAGGCGGAACAGAAGGCCATCAATGACGGTGAGTGGATTGACCGTCTACTTCGTTATACATTTTTTTTTTGTATCAGTCATCAGATCAGTCAAATGAATTGGTGGGTCACCCGATGTTAATAGATTTTTAGAGTCAATAAAAAAAGGTATTTTCAGCAGCTTATCACTATGGCTCGAAGCTAACATCCTATACGGATTATGTATGGATTTAAATAATAATACCAAACCCGTATCATATACTGTCCTACTGCTGGACACCGGCCTTTATTACTGCTGAGAGTGTTTTAGGTCTTTACAGATTTCACATATCCTCAAATTTTGTATAGATAACTTCTCAAGTATGCAGATTTTCCTTCGTTGAAAAAGCGCCCGATAATTTATAAAGGAAACACACATAACTTAAGGTATTAGGTACTATAACAGAGCGCTTCTTCCCCAGAGTGGAAGGCGAAGGAGTCGTACCTGCAGCTGTTGGTGCAGCTGCAGAGCTTCAACCGCGAGGCGGACCAGATCGACGCCTCCACCGGCGCGCACGAGGCCTACCTCGAGTACACGGAGTTCGGGGTGAGTTCGCATCGGCTTAGTGTTCCTTATTGTCTCAGTAATATAGTTAATAAGAGTAATTGATTTGTTAAGAGTAGTTCTCGAGTTACTATTGTCCACACTGAAGCAAAAATAATAAAAAATATGAGTTTAATCGTTATAAAACATTGATTACTTTTGATTCAGCGTACGCACTCATATAATACTCCGACTTGCGTCTACATTGGCTACGCAAATAAATACATTGTTGAAACTTGAAATGTGTGCTGACGAGACCTTTCTAGAGTTGTGATGTGTGTGTGTGTGTCAGTCGTCGGTGGACGAGGCGGAGGCGCTGGTGAAGCGGCACGAGGAGCTGGAGGCGCGGCTCGCGGCGCAGGACGAGCGCCTCGCCGCCTTCAGCCGCCGCGCGCAGGCGCTGCAGCGAGATAACCACTACGCGAAGGACCGGTAACACATATACACACGCTATACTCTTTACATTGTTCTTCTAATCAGTCTCTCCTTATTATGTAAAGTTGAAGAGTTTGTTTTTTGTTGAACGAACAAAATCTCTTAGTGTTGGATAGCACATTTATCGAGGACGGTTATAGGCTATATAAAATCAGTCTATGAAAAAAATAAAACTGAAGTATAGATATCTAAACAAAGACATAGATATTTACAACCATCAGAGATGACTGCACCTCATGAACGCTCGCTATGACAGAACAATTTTGGTTTCCATCATCACGTGTTTTGGTTATACTCGAGAAGAATTTTGAAATATAAAATCTCACCCTTTTATTTTATAACTTTACTTTTATAACAAAAGTCAGCTGACATGTGATGTATGTTGCAGTATTGGCAAGCGTCGCGACGCGGTGGTCGGTCGCCGCGACGCCGTGCGCCACGCCGCCGCCGAGCGACGCCGCGCGCTGCTCGCTAGTCTGGCCTACCAACAGGTGAGTTCAATGTTCATCTTATACAATATTACTCTCACAGTATATCCCTGAGAACATTGTAATCAATTTTCTCTAACATGTCCTCTATTCTTACTTCTAACCTGTCCCTATTTCTTTAAACGTAGTACGTGGCATATTGACACCTCTGTACCTGGTAAACGCAGTCAGGCCCCTTTAGAATGTCAACTGCTGATTGGTATCGCCAGTAGACACAATGATGCTGGTCTGTTTGAACCGAGTATACACAATGCGACACACTTACGTGTGCCACTATAGCGGGTTTTAACAAGGTGTATGGCGGTCGCTATCCTGGCGGATATAGAATATATTCTACCATCAGCATTTTATACTAATGTGAGTTTCGTCGACAGTTCGTTGCCGCTACTGAGGAGCTTCAGGCCTGGATTTATGACAAGACTCGCACCGCTAAGGATCAGAGCTACAGGTCAGTTATAATATCCATTGTATTTATATCCTGATTAAAGATGACTTATATACCTTTAGGAAGATTATACAGCGAGGGAAGAAATTTATGGAGAAAGAGATAATCTTGGGAAGAAGTGTTTTTTGTAGTTTCATATCCCGTTATCATTATGGTTGAAACGACTCATAACATTACGTGTTGGTGACACAAGTCGATAAGGTATGTTGTGTGTCCAGGGACCTGTCGAACCTGGAGCGCAAGCTGCAGAAGCACGAGGCGTTCGAGCGCGAGCTGCAAGCCAACGAGAAGCAGCTCCGGAACGTCGAGAGCGTATGTACTGCCTTATGTGTACCCAGCACGGTGACGTCATAATTGACAAAAATATTTGTACCAAACATTCCAAATGTCTTCTACTTCCCAACCACCCTCAATATATTCAAATACCCACAGATCGGTCAGTCGCTCCAGAAGTCGGACCCTGCTCGCGCCACTGAAGTGTCGGAGAGGTTGGACTCGCTGCACACCGCATGGGAGGGACTCGTGGCTGCCTCCCGCGACAAGGGCAGCAAGTTGCGCCAAGCCGCGCAACAACGGCAACATAAGAGGTAATGTTCTTAAATAATAAAATACGACATAATCACATGTTTATATTATAATGAAGCTATCATAATGGAGGAGTTTTTGATTAATATTCCCGTGAAACATTATAAGTAAGACATAATTTACATAAATAAATGAAAACTGAAGAATTGTGTTCTCTGATGGTGTACTTTTCCTACAGATCTGTGGAGGACGCTAAAGCCCGTCTGATGGACCTGGAGCGGTCCCTCAAGAGCGAGGAGGTCGGCACCGACCTGCGCAGCTGCAAGAGACTGCTCAACCAACACCAGGTGAGCTTATACGTTTTAACGGATAATCGACGACTTGCAAGATTGTAATTGGCGATTAAAATACTATATTATACTCTTGCGCATTCTTAATTGATGCCCTGAAGTTGGCATTTAACTGTACAATAATATGTGACTAACTTCAAAGTGGACAAAACTTAGTTTGTACAACATAATATGTTGCCAAACATGACTTTACATAATTGGTAATACAAATGTGTGTATTATGCATTCTTAGGCGCTGGAGCAGGAGCTGAGCCAGTGGGAGCAGAAGGGCGGCCTGCTGGCAGCGCAGGGCGCGGACCTGGTGTCGGCGGGACACTTCGACGGGCCCGCCGTGCAGCGCGACTCCGCCACCGTGCTGGCCGCGCTGGCGCCGCTGCGCGAGCACGCCGCCACCCGCCGCCGCGCGCTCGACGCCAGCATGCAGTCAGTATACCATTCTATAAACACCTTGTTAGTGGTGCTGTTATAGGTTGTCTAATGGACATTGTAAAGGTACTGATTAATTTAACAAATTGACTCATTCTAATGACGTATCAGATTAAATTATGATCTATTATTATTTTATATTATAGAAATATTAAGTATATAGGTTATTGCGATTGACTTCTTTTGTATTTGTCGTGTGCAGACTGCACAAGTTCGCGGCGGAGGTGTCGGGCGAGCTGGACTGGCTGTCGGAGCGGCGCGGCGCGCGCGCGGACGCGGCGCCCGGCGACCTGCACGCGGCGCAGTCCGCGCTCAAGAAGCACAACAAGCTGCGCGCCGAGCTCGCCGGCCGCCGCCCGCTCGTGCAGCGCCTGCTGCAACAGGGACAGACGCTGCAGGAGGAGAGACACCCGCAGGCGGATAAGGTACTGCTTTGTCATTATACAGCAAGGTATACGATCAACACAACTTTGGGATCTGTTGCCGCCTTGTGCGAAAATTAATGGAGGTTAAACAAAACGCCAAATTGAATTTTCTAATAGCGCCATCTATTGTAATTCCTTTGTTAATACAATAAATTGTAGAGTAATTTGGATGGGTAAAGTTGCTATTCTACATCCTCGCAATTATTTCTGATCAGATCAAGCAACTGTGCGAGCAGCTGGAGCAGGCGTACGAAGAAGTATCGAGTGCAGCGGAAGAGCGCGCCACCCAGCTGGAGGCGGCGCTGAAGGCGCAGCAGTTCCTGCACGACGCGCTGGAGGTGGACTCGTGGCTCGCCGACAAAGCCGCCGCGCTCTCCACGCCCGACGTGGGCCGCGACCGGCACCGCGCCACGCAGCTGCTGACCAGACACAAGGTAACTACTATGTATCTAACTAATAAGTGCAGATGCTAAACTTTAAGACACACATGCCATCGTTATTATCTCAAATTATATTACAATCAAAATCAAGCCATGTCAAGGCGAGAGTTTTGTAACTATGAAACTAAGAAGACTCTGTTACTGGTTTTACTTACATTAAGCATTCCCTCAGGCGGTGGAACTAGAGTTGGACACGTACGCGGCGATCATCGCGGAGATGGGCCACGTTGCGACGTCGATGAACAACAGCGGACACCCCGAGGGCTCGGTGCTGGTGGCGCGCCACGGCATGCTCGCCGACAGCCTCGCGCGCCTGCAGCGACTTGCCGCGCAGCGACAGAAGGCACTCGTCGAGAGCGTCTGCAGGTACGCACAGATCGCACAGGTCTCTGATGCTGCAGGACACTGTACCTAAAAGTTAAAGGGATCGTATCGATCCTTACTTAATAAATTAGAAAATACATAATTTTGTAAACTCTTGCAGACACGAATACCTAGCGGAGAGCGCCGAGCTGGAGAGCTGGATCCAAGAGCAATACGCGGCTGCCTCCAGCGAGGACTACGGACAAGATTACGAGCATCTGCTGGTCAATATTCAATCATACTATACTCTCAACATAGTGAACAATTCAAATATTTTTTACGATAACTAAAAATATAAACATTTTTACATGAAATGATCTATCCAGATCCTGCGTCAGAAGTTCGAGGAGTTGCGGCACCGCGTGGAGAGCGGCGCCGAGCGGTTCAACCAGTGCGAGGAGCTCGCCAAGAAGCTGCTCGCCACCGAGAGCCCCTACATCGCCGACATTGAGAAACGACAGGAAGCGCTCGGGTACGTTACTTATTTATAGACTTCAATTTTACATCTCTTTATCAGAGTAGTTATATCATTTTTAATTTAGATTGTTTTACCCCGCTCTCTTGCACTTAGACTACATCACAAAATTTTTGATATATTTGCAATAAGTAATTTGTTGATATATTTCTATGCAGCGAATCCTGGCAACGCCTAGTAGAGCAGATACAGTCGCGCGCGTCGCGTCTGCACGCGGCCGGCGAGATCCATCGCTTCCACCGCGACGTGGGCGAGCTGATCTCCCGCGCGGCCGACAAGCGCGCCGCCCTCGCCGTGCCGCCCGCCCCGAGGGACCTGCGCGCCGCCACCAAGCTGCTGCGCGACCACGACACCATACAGAACGACCTGGTCGCCATCGACGCGCAGATGCAGGTGTTGCAGGAGGAGGGCGCCCGCCTCCAGAAACTGTACCCCGGCGGGAACGTGCAGCAGATCGGCATGCAACAGCAGGCGCTGACGGACGCGTGGGCCATGTTGAAGCAAGCTGCCGAGGAGAGAAGGAATGTGCTCCAACAACATCTGGAGTTACACCAATTCCTGACGCAGGTTAGTCACAATCTAGTTAAAGAATTTTGTTTGTTACATATTGATTAGTAGTATGTATTCTTAGCATCTAAAGGATTTTTAAAAAATTTTGTTGTGTGTCGCAGGTGCGCGACCTGTCGTCGTGGTGCTCGTCGCACCGCGCGGGGCTGTCGCGTGCGCTGCGCGTGCGCGAGGCGGGCGCGCTGGGCGGCGCGCAGACGGCGCGCGCGGAGCACCTGGCGCTGCGCGCGGAGCTCGACGCGCGCGACCACGACATCCACCAGGCGCTCGCGCTCGGACAGAAGCTCGTCGCCGGAGACCATCCCGCCGCACAGGTATGCTGTCATGTAACTGACGTCTTTCTTTTGCAACACAAGGGTAACGTCTGTAATCGCCTGGCCTAAGAACAGTACAGAATAACAGAGTTCGGAACACACTATGCTATTTGTCACAGGAAATCTCAGAGCGCTGTGAAGCACTGGCGGAGGAACGTGCCCTCCTGGAGCGCGCGTGGGCGACGAGACAAGTTGCTCTGGACCAGCTCATCGACCTGCACTGCTTCCTGCGCGACGCCAAGCAGCTGCACGATCTCTGCGCATCGCAGGAGGCTGCACTAAGTCAGTATCTTGACATTTTACATAAAAACGTCAATAGAATCTATCGGCCAAAGTAAACAAAAAAATACTGATATTGCTCTTAAAAACCTGTTAGGAGTTTTTTGGAAGTATAACAGTAAAAGTAAAGTTATATATGTATATATCAACGAAAGTTTAACGTGTATAATGTCTCCTTAGGCACAGAAATATCGCCGACAAGCAGCGTGGAGGAGGTGGACAATCAGCTGAAGAAACACGAGGCCTTCGAGAAGCTACTCGCTACCCAGGTCTGTACACAAATTGTAAAAAATCGTCAAAATCAATTAAAAAGGTTTTACATTTTTTTGTATATAGTTAACTTTTTTCTGTAAAAACTCTTTTTATGAAAGAAAAATACTAACTACATACTCCTTAAAATTTTGTTATTTAGGACGAGAAGTTAACCACATTGAACAGCCACGGCGACAAGCTACTGCAGCAGAACCACGTGGAGAGCCAGCGCATCGCCGACGAGCTGCAGACCATCAACGAGCGGAGGAAGAAGGTACTCTCATTAATGACGAATGTTATTAATATTGAAGTAATTCTACGTGAAAATTATTAAAAATACAATGTATTATTGCATAATATAATATTTTTTTCATCCCCGCAGCTGTACGAGACGGCAGCAGCGCGTCGCTCGCGGCTAGTGCGCACGCGCGCGCGCGCCCAGTTCGCACGCGACGCGGCCGAGACGCGCGGCTGGGTCGCCGACAAGCTCGTCAAGCTCACCGCCGACCAACACCAAGGTAACACAAGCGTGTGCCATACAGACAAAAATATTATACATATCATTTAATATGTACCTACACGTCTATATATAGTTGGTTTAAGTAATACTTACACAACCGATTTAAATATAGGTGAAGTCACCAACCTGGAAGACAAGATCAAGAAGCTGCAGAAGCACCAGGCGTTCACGGCGGAGCTGGCGGCGAACAAGGCGCGGCTGGAGGAGGTGGCGGCGCTGGCGCAGCAGCTCAGCCCCGACGAGCAGGTGCAGCGCGAGCTCGCCGCCCTGCGCGCCGACTGGCGCCTGCTGGAGGAGGCCACGGAGCAGCGCGGCCGCGGGCTGGAGGAGGCGCAGGACATACTCGAGTTCAACCAGCATCTCGACAAGATCGAGGCCTGGATCAGAGACAAGGAGATGATGGTGAGTTTATATGTGTCCTTCTTCGATATAATGGAGGTACAGTGTTTGCATCAAGCACATCTGGGTAGAGATTCAAAGCCAGGACATAACGCTACATCGAGCCCTCGTCGACTTAATAGTAGATACACTGCCTTAATTACGTAATATAACATACCTTTTTTTATACACGTGTTAACAATTTGTTATGCACAGGTGCAAGCGCACGAGCTGGGTCGCGACTACGAGCACTGCACGGCGCTGCTGCGCAAGCTGGACGACATGGACAGCGACATGAAGGTGGACGACAAGCGCGTGAAGAGCATCTGCGCGCTCGCCGACAAGCTGCTGCAGCAGGGACCCACGCAGCAGGCGGCCACCGTGGCGCAGCGCCGCGACGCCTTCCTCGGCAAGTGGCAAGCGCTCACGGGCGCGCTGCAGAAGTACCGCGACAACCTCTCCGCCGCACTGGAGATACACGCCTTCAATAGGTACTAATGCAGCTTATTATAAAACACCTCATGGCGCTGTAAATGAGAAAGTATGATCCTCAGTGGAATAAGCCATCAAATTGTAATCAATCCATTTGAGATTTTAAATTAATCTTGTTTCTAGCTTGTATATAACGTAACGCTTCTTACAGGGATGTGGAGGACACAGCAGAGCGTATTGCGAAGAAGGCAGCGATCTTCGGCAGCGCGGAGCGCGGGCGCGAGCTCAGCGCCGCGCAGGAACTCAAGCGCAAGCACCTCGCGCGCGCCGCCGAGGCGCAGGCCGTGCTGCAGAAGATACAGGCGCTCGAGGCGGAGGGGCGCACGCTCGCCCACAAGTACGTATATTGCATGTAGTAGTCTACATCGCGGCGCGGACTACGAATATTAGACGTTGGACATCATATTTATCATTACCTGGTTTTATATTATTATATTCACACATTTTAATAACAATTTAACTATTTAAGTGACGCTGTCCCTATACCATAATGAATATGTGACTCTCTCCCGCAGTCACCCGGATCACGCGAAGGAGATCGAGGCGAGCGTGCAGAACCTGCGCGAGGGGTGGGACAAGCTGCAGCAGCTCGCCGAGAAGCGCACCGCCCTGCTCGACCAAGCCATTGCAGAACACAAGTTCGACGAGACGCTCAAGGTACGGGGTTCATACTCCTAGTTCGAGCTAAAAACAGAAATTATATAATAGAGAACTCTATTCAGAATCATCGACCATATTAATTAGTTTTTTTTTATCACAAATATTCCTATGCCATATTTCTTCCAGGAACTGGAGCTGTGGGTATCCGAGACTGTTAAACGCATGGACGAATCGGAGATGCCAGAGACCGTCGCAGAAGCACAAGCACTGCTGGAACTCCATGATGAGAAGAAGGTATGACTGATCACCCCGTCCCATTGTTGAGTTCTTCTAGAACTACTTCCCATCACCTTTTTCCGTTCTTAAGAGCTACGGTTTTTTTTGTTCTCTTTTCACCTCCTCTCGACTCCATTTTTGTCAATGGTATAAGTCTTTTATCAATAACTATAATATAATGAAGGTGTATAACATCAATTTATCCATGCAGGCGGAGATTGACAACCGTCAAAAGGCGATCGCAGAACTGCAGAAGGAGGCAGAGCAGGCGCAGGCGCCGGAGAAGCTCAAGAAGGTGGAGCAGCTCTCCGCCACGCTGGAGCAGGCTTGGCAGCGCAGGAAGCAATACCTTACTCAGGTATGGGTGGTTGAGGGTATAATAAATATCTTACAATGCAAATTCGGTAAAAAGTAGTCTACCGGCCGATATGTGGCAGGCAAGAATAATTCTGATATACTGAGAAAGTTATGCCACTACAACTGACCTATTAATGCTGAAGACCAGAGGCATAAGGTCCATATAACCCGATTCCCGTCGACTTCCCTTTCGTACTTTATGTATAATCTAATTATTATTAGAACGGTTTTCCTGCCACATTTATGCATATTAGTACCTATATTATGTTGTATCGGGTTCCCATTCGGAAAACTTCACCCTTCGCCACTGCTGAAGACAGAGATTACATCTAGTGTAATCTCTACACGACGTATGTTCATCATAAGACTCTATCATGTTTTTTGTCGCGCAGGCTCATCAACTGCAAGTATTGAAGGAGCAAGCGCAGCAGACGGAGGACTGGCTCGCCTCCAAGGAGGCGTTCCTCAACAACGACGACCTTGGAGACAACTTAGACGGTCAGTACACGTAGCATAAGTTTTGACAGGTACAACTAAAATGTATGTCAGACATGACCACCGCGTTGGAAAAAATGTAGCACTGAACAATTTTGTAAACGAAAATCAAAATGAACAAGTTATTCGCCTGTCGATAAGCGCCTATTCATAAACGAAGCAATTGATTCCGAAACTTTTGAGTTCGATTTCTTTTAATTCTAATGAAATATAGTGTATATGTTGTATTTATGTGGCTGGTACGTTGTAGCCGTGGAGACGCTGATCCGCAAGCACAGCGAGTTCGCGAAAGTGCTGGAGAGCCAGCTGCCGCGCGTGGCGGAGCTGTCGCGGCTCGCGGCCGCGGACGAGCCGCACGTGCGCAAGCGCCTCGACGCCGTGGCCGCCGCCAGGGACCGCCTGCAGGTAATAGAACCTTTTCAATACAGTGTCTAAACATTTAGGCTGTTTTCAAGTAATTTCGTACTCTATAAAATACTTTATTCATCACGTAGCCGAACACGCTTTTATTTTTTCTGATTTTCACAGTTTTAGGTTAATCATTCTAGTATATAAGGTTATAAGTTCGTAGTCCATAAGTTATCACCACCTTGCTGTAGCGATCTCATCGTCATTGTTAACGTGTGTGGCAGGAGTCGTGCTCGCAGCGCGGCGACATGCTGGAGCAGTCGCGGCAGCTGCACCAGTTCCTGCAGAACCTGCACCACGAGCGCGAGTGGATCGCCGTCAAGATGCAGGTCGCCAACGACCAGAACTACCGCGAGCTCTCCAACCTGCAGAGCAAGATCCAGAAGCACGCCGCCTTCGAGTCCGAGCTCGCTGCCAACAAGGGCCGCATCGACGACGTCGCCAACCACGGCGAGACACTCATCGGTGAGATATTACAAATATTGTATTAACAGCAATGCGCAAAGGAGTAAGAATACTAACAGAATGTCCACGATCTTAAGTTTTAACGAATTGTTAACGGTTTCTTGTATATATTTTTTATCTTTAAAATTGTTATTGTTGTTACAGAAGCCCAACATTACGCGTCCCAGGAAATTGCGAAACACGTCGAAGAGCTCGAGAACCAGTGGAGAGAATTACAGGTGCGTTGACACTAAAGTTTTATTTATATTATCTATCGATATTTTATTTCCTAACTCCTACAATGCAACTGTGAGCAGTATCAATAGATTTGTCGTGTGCTAGGCGGCGGCCAAGCTGCGGCGCGACCGCCTGCAGGAGGCGTACCAGGCGCGCGTGTACCTGCGCGGGCTCGACGACTTCACCGCCTGGCTCGACGACGTCGAGTCGCAGCTGCTCAGCGAGGACCACGGTCAGTCACATAACAATAATAAGAAAATTAACACTACTGTATTAGGGCTACCCTGTAAAAGTAGTTGTTAAGTGGCAAATAAAAATAAATAAATAATATCTAGTTCTAAGCTAAAATTTTGAGTATCACTGTTCGCTGTAAATAAAAATGTCCAAGCTCCTATGTTTGTGTGGAAAAAAGGTTACTGCACATAATCAATTCTACAGTGTCAAAGTGTGTGTTTAAAATTCTAAAACCTTGTTATTCTGTGGGTTAGGCAAGGACCTGGCGTCGGTGACGGCGCTGCTGAAGAGACACACGCGGCTGGAGCAGCAGGTGGGCAGCAAGGCCGACATCGCCACGCAGCTCGCCGACAACGCGCGCCAGCTCGCCGACAGCCACCACTTCATGGCGGAGGAGATACTCGACAAGGCAGACCATGCCGTCAAGAGGTAAAAATTCCTTACAAATTATAAAACTAAGTCACCCACCGCGTCTGTCTTTTTATCTGAACGCGGCAAATTTAACTACCAAACGGTTGTCGATGAAATTTTGTATGGAGATAGTTTGAGGCCCTAGAAAGGCTACTTTTTAATCTGGAGAAATATATAGCCAAACTTTTATTTCGAAAAAACAATTTCAAGCGGATGGATCCGCGAGTAAAGCTAGTGGCTTATAAATATCTTATTACATTGCTAAGACGTTTCCACATATTTAGAGTTCCGGAACGAGAATACACTTTTTTTTTTCTCATAGTATATCAATGTAGCTGGATATTGTATGTTATTCCCTCAGGTACCGCCAACTGCAAGAGCCGATGCAAATCCGGCGCGACAACCTGGAAGACGCCGCTCTCCTGCACCGGTGGGAGAGGGACGCCGACGAGGAGTTCAGATGGTAAGCGATAAAGCATTTAACATATATTAATGTAACTTACATGGACTTATATAAGTAACTGTTTAGAAGCCACGTGTGTGATTTATGTAATTTCACTACTAAAATCTTGTTTTTATTGTTCAGGTTACGAGAGCGCGAGACGGCCGTGCGCCAGGAGGAGGCGGGCTCCACGCTGCAGGAGACGCAGGCGTTGCTCAAGAAACACCTCGCGCTCGAGGCGGAGCTCATCTCCAGGTAATCTTGTCGCCTATTAGTTGATCTATTTAATGGTAAAGGCCAGGTCAAAAGCGTCCTGAACTGGCAGGAATTCATGAAAAGATTGAAGTTAGAGGAAGCGAAAGAAGCATGCAATGTGGAAATCTATAGTCTCTGCCTACCCCTGTGGAATAGAGGTGTGATATTATGTATGTATGTATGATGTGATTTGAACGTGTATGTGTCCCGCCAGAGAGCCGGCGATCAACACGGTGTGCAGCCGCGCGACGCAGCTGTGCCGGCGCGGGCACTTCGCGGCGCCGACGCTGGAGGCGCGCGCGCGCGAGCTCGGCGCGGCGCTGCGCGCGCTGCTCGACCACGCCGCCGCGCGCACCGCCGCGCTGCAGCGCCGCTGCGACCTGCTGCAGGTCACTACCATATTAGTACCTATACATACGCTGTGTTGTTTCACTCGTCTAATGATACGATATGGATAAAGTAACGCAATCGATACCCAAGATAATCGGTTATAATTGATCGGAGTTCATCAATAATTCGAGTACCATATTATTCAAGACTTATTACCCAACAATATTGACCAGTAATGTGGCCTCTTATTACATAGTCCGAAAGTAGGCTTGATCTAAATTTTATTCTCTACAAGCACCTCTGTCTTTTAACTATGCTCCTGGAAGATAAAAGTTTAAAAATATAAAGCACGGTGTAATTCTAATACATATCTTTCCCAACAGCTAGTATCAGAGATCGCGGAGGCGGAGATGTGGGTGCTGGAGCGGCGGCCGGCGCTGGTGTCGAGCGACGTGGGCCGCGACGAGGACTCCGCGCTGGGCATCGTGAAGCGGCTGGAGACGCTGCAGCGCGAGCTCACCGGTTTCGACGCCACCGTCGCCAAGCTTGACAAGAGCGTCGCCGCTATGATGGTAAGGAACTAGAGTGCTTGATGACCAGCTCTGATCCTCTACTAGCGTTCTCACCAGCGGTGGAAAATATAAACATTCTTGGTATTCTATGCATTCGTTCTTTATTAATTTATGTCATCTTACAGCAATATAATATGTAATGATATCCTAGCTTTGTTGACTATTTTTACAACCCATAGTCATCCTCTAAATGAACTATCCAGGAAAATAAATACGACATGATTTTTACTTTGTTTTAAACCATTCTGATTAATTATAATCCGTTCAAATAGGAGCGCTCAGCAGTGGAGGGCGAGCAAGTGAAACACAAGCTGGACGAGCTGAAGACGCTGTACGAGGACATGAAGCTGCTCTCGGCCAAGCGGCAACAGCGGCTGCAACAGAGCCTCAAGTACTTCAAGTGAGTAAATACGATGTTGCAATAACACTAGTACAGGAAACTGCACAAGTACTGAACATAGAAAAGTGGTGGGGGCATGTAAGCCAATCGATAACGAGCGTCGACCAAGCAACCAATCATGCGAAACATCGGCTCTTTGAACGTGAAATCGACCAATTACAAGTGTGCTCACGATTCGTGCCTGTACCTATTCCTATTAATTTTTATGCGGATTTGTTTAATTGTTGGTATCAAAGCTAGAGTCTAGTAGATTATCGACTAATGAGTCGGTACTATACTTTCTTATGCAGTGAGAGTGACTGTGTTGTAATTGCGGTATTGTGACCAGGTTCGTGCAAGAGTGCGAGGAGGTGCAGGAGTGGATCAGCGAGCAGATGGCGACGGCCGCCAGCGAGGAGTACGGGCTGGACGTGGAGCACGTGGAGACGCTGCAGCAGGCCTTCGACAACTTCCTTGCGCAGCTACAAGGTAACTATTTGTTATTGGACGTTCATGACTACTTCGTTATTATGTCTAATCGGTGTTTCAGTTTAACCTATATAAGGGCATTTAGTACATGACTTTCTCATCTAAGAAGAGAAATGGCGTAAATTTGGAATAGGTCAAATATATATAACGACTATATGTTGTTTTGTAGCAAACGAGGGACGCATCGAAGCGGTCTGCGAGGCTGGCAACGTGCTTCTGGAAGAGAACACTCCGGAGGCAGACAAAGTGAAGCAGAGAATAGACGACATCGAGGGACTGTGGGACGACCTCAAGGAGCTGGCGCTGGCGAGACAAGAGGTACCTTGGTGGAACATTTTTAGGATGAATCTTGAAGACGCTGAAACTTTATATTACTAACTTTTGTTATGTTCAACGCTCAAGGATCTCTCGTACCTTTGCAATAAACGTTTTCATTTGATTGATGTGCGTGTGTGTATTTACAGGCGCTGGCAGGCGCGCGACAGGTGCACGAGTTCGACCGCTCAGTGGACGAGACGGCGGCGTGGATCGCGGAGAAGGAGGGCGCGCTGGGCGCGGAGGCGGCGCCGCGGTCGCAGCACGAGCTGCGCGCCGGCGCACGCGCACTCGACGCGCTCAGGGCCGACATCGCCGCCGTGCGCGCGCAGCACGCCAAGCTCAAGGACGAGTCACAACGGTGTGTGCACCTACACTATACCAATATATAGGTTTTCTGATTCACGTGTAGATATCATCTACTTTGATCATAAATCATTAACTCACTACCCCGTCAGGTTGGGCGAGGCGTTCCCGGACGCGAAGGAGCACGTGTCGGCCAAGCTGGAGCAGGTGACGGAGTCGCTGCAGACGCTGACGGCGCGCGCCGAGCAGGCCTCGCAGCAGCTCGAGCTCGCCGGACAGCTGCAGGCGTACTTCGGCACCTACCAGGAGTTGCTGTAAGATATCTAGAATATTTTTTTAAGCAGTAACAGTTTTAACGCGACTCTTTTTATGTTTTTTTTTCTCTCTTCTTTCTCTTTTTATTAGTTTTTTTTTGCTCGATTACAAATCAATAATTAAACTTTATTCTGCTTTCCATTATTATTATATATCAGAAGAAAATAACCTATCTTGATAGTCGATAAAATATTGCCGATTGTTTTTTTCGGTGTTTATAAGTAATTATTTCTTACTTTAAAATTATGCGTATAGAAATCTACAGAGTGTGTTATTGTTACAGTGCGTGGTTGAACGAGACGATAGCTCGCGTGACGGCGCCGGAGCTGGCGGCGGACGTGTCGGGCGCCGAGCGGCTCGTGGCGCGGCACCAGGAACTCAAGGTCGAGATCGACGCCAAGGACGACGACTTCAAACAGTTCTACAGCGACGGTGAGCGTTAGAGCAGTGTGTGTGTCTGTGTGTGCGTGCGCATGTGTATAATAATAATGTTGTGATGGCAGGCGAGAAGCTGGTGAGCGAGGGCCACTTCATGTCGTCGGAGATCGAGGAGCGCGTGTCGCTGGTGCGCGCGCGGCGCGGCGTGCTGGACGCGGCGTGGGGCTCGCGCGAGCGCATCTACGCGCAGCACCTCGACGCGCTCGTCTTCAAGCGCGACGCCATGGCGCTCGACAACTGGATCACCAACAGGTGCCGACCTCGCCTTTACTGAAGCCCTTCCGGTTGAAATGATCGCACATTCCTTACTATATACACTACCGTGTCTCCCCGCCAGGGTGCCGTTGGTGCGCGACGGCAAGTTCGGCGAGAGCGTGGCGCAGGTGGAGGAGCTGATCAAGAAGCACCGCGACCTGGAGGAGACCATCGAGGCGCAGCGAGACAAGTTCAACGCGCTCAAGAGAATCACTCTGGTGAGTTGATTATACACTAGGTTCCTTGCTTCCATTTCTTTGATTTTGATATGATTATTATTGTATCTGAGTAAATTTGTCATGACTATACTGCATGATGGTAAGTGCAGTCCAAATGGGTAAAATAAAATGCGTTGTTTTATTAACTTATTGAATGAGTCACTATGGTATACTTACTACAATGAAATCGGACCAAGAATGAAGAGTCCGTAATTTTAACAATATTTGTTAATCCATAGGTGGAGCAAGCCTTCAAGCAACAACAAGAGTTGGAGGAACAAGCCCGCAGGCGCTCAGCGGAGAGACAGGAGGCGGAGCGCCTGCAGCAGTACAGGCGGCGCGAGGTGCAGCGCATCACCGAGGAGCGCCGCCGCGACACCGCGCCCTCGCCCGCGCCCGTGCAGCGACACATGGAGGTACACATGCGCTCTCACACTCCTTCTTCCTCTCCCTTTCAGATAACAAAATCCTAGAGCATCCTTCAATGCAAACTGAAATAGTTCTGAAATAGTTTTTACGGTAAAACCATGTGTGGGTAAAATTAAAATAATTATTGTTACAGACGTTAGAACGACAGATGTCGGGACCTGCGCCCGCGTCGTCAGAGGAGACGTTGTCGCCGGCGCCGCAGTTCGAGCGCCTGCCTAAGAATGAGCCGCACGTCAAACGCGCCGAGAGCATGAGCGTGAGTATATTATATCTATGTAAATTGATTTTACACACGTCGATCCGGGAGACAAAGCTTGTATATTCAAGTTACAAGGATAAGTTTTCCCATCGTACGGATCAACAATCTCTAGTAGTGCTCTGAGACTTTGATAACGGCAATAATTAAATGCAATAGAGTAAAGCCCGTTATTATGAGGGACTTAAAGCCAGAGTATAATGAAGAAATTCTAGTCGTTTATTGTAGTGCTAGTGAGATAGTCCTAACCATACCCTCGGTACTTCAGGTGGTGAAGACGCCCAAGCGGACGCCGTCGTTCACGACGCGGCGCCGCACGCAGAGCTTCCGCCGCCACCGCCGCGGAGACGTCGCCGAGCTGCCGCCCGTGGAGATCGAAGGTAACCGACATATATAGGGGCTCAACTAGGGACAGTACCGCGAACTTATACACATAAAAAATAATAAAAAGATTAACATTTTTTTCTAGTTATATACGACTGACCAGTATCATATTAGATAATACGGGTAGTAATAGAAATTATGGTTTGTTATACACTTCAAGACGATATATGTTAGAACGGCAAGATATTTAAATGTCAAAGATAAAAATATCGATTTATTTCTCTCAGTATAAAATATCAAATATCGACTTCCTAGAGTTGTTAATTCAAACTCAAGTTACTTAACAACTGAGGAACGGTTCCGCGCAGGTATCTTAGTGCAACAAGATGTCGCGAGTCCGTCTCGTATGCGCCAAAGAAGGCAACTGCGGGTTTTACTCGCTCGTATTAAGCTATACTACCGAATTTAGACATTGGGCCGTAAGAACGGGGAAACGAAGGTAATCGCCCCACACTCAGGGCCCCTTTCCCTACCACTGGTGGTGTTAGCGATAAAGCGTTGTGTCCGTAGCTAATGTGGTCTGTTCGTGTCAGGTTACCTGGAGCGCAAGCAGGAGGCGGGCTGCGGCGGCAAGCGCGCCACGGTGCGCTCGTGGCGCTCGTACTACTCCGTGCTGTGCGGACAGCTGCTGTGCTTCTTCCGCGACGAGCTCGACTTCGCCAGCGCCAAGGCCGCCGCGCCGCCCGTGGCCATCCTCAACGTGAGTGTAGTGTAGACACAGACGTGGTGAGTAGTGCGCGGGGTGCGGTGTCGGTAACGTGTGGCGTGCGCAGGCGCGGTGCGAGCCGGCGGGCGACTACACGAAGCGCGCGCACGTGTTCCGGCTGTGGTGCGCGGACGGCGCGGAGTACCTGTTCGCGTGCGGCACGCGCGAGCTGATGCGCGAGTGGGTCGCCAAGCTCGCCTTCCACGCGCAGCTGCCGCCCGAGCTGCAGCTCACGCCCTACTCCGCCGCCGACGCGCCCGACTCGCCCACCGCCGAGCTGCGCAGGCGTCTGCACGAGTGAGTACTACATACACATGTGTCAACTCTAAGACAATTGTTTTACAGTATGAACTACAAATAATCGATTAATAAAAATTTCCTAAGGAAATTTTCCTACTCTTTTATCTTCTACCATATAAATAAAACGTCCCCGACTAGGAACGCGTCGTCATCGTCATCAGCGGCGTCATCGCCGGAGCCGCAGAAGCGCAGGACCCAGACGGAGATCCTGCAGGAGCACAGAATCAGTCAACAGACACAGAGAGCGTCCGCCACACCTGAGAGGAATATCGGTAACTGATTAGTATTATAAATAATAACAAATCAATGTACATTTATCGTATACAATATTCATATGCTCAACATAAGTTAAGAACGACAACAGCCTAGTTGATTGTGGAACGAACTACCGAGACGAATGTCCGCAGGCTCAAATCCCAAGGGCACACACCTCTAACTTTTCTAAAATTATGCGTATATTCTCTGTTAATTATTGCTTTAACGATGGAGGAAAACATCGTAAGGAAACCTGCATATCTAAGAATCTCTATAGAAATTTTGTGGATGTGTGAAGTCTACCAATCCGCACTAAACCAGCGTGATGGACCAAGGCCTAATCCCTCTCTGTAGCAGAGGAGGCCCGTGCCCAACACAGCAATGTCTCCTTCATAAGAATCATGCCCCAGGTCGCTTGCCCGTCACTGTATTCTGTATCTTGTAGTTAGAGTTGTTAATAAGTTATAATTGTTTACAGAATCGACAGTGTTACCCTCGTTGCCGCCGAGACAGCCGCCGCCGCAGGACGACGACACCGCCGACGTAGTGCTCAGGTGAGACCAACACGTAAACAAGCAGAATATACTCGTATCATATTGACATTACAGTCAGTGTAACTACTGGACATAACACTTAACATCTCGTCTCTCAGGATGGCGAGCGCAGTGGAATACCAAACAATACTTTGTAATTTAAGATGTTGGATGGTGTTTCTACTGTTTATGGGCGGTCGTATCGCTTACCATTAGGTGAACGGCAAACCCGTCTTATCATTCAAAGCAATAAAAAAAATCGATACCAGCAATGAACACTACAACTTTTCAATAGAAACTTGAAAGAAAAAAACTTATAATAACCTTTCTGAATGATTTATTTGTTCAACATTTATAATTGTTTATGTACAAGAAAATTGTGACGTTATACTAAATAAAATACTGTCGCAGGAATCAAGCGGAGCAGTCGGCGACGTCGTGGGGCCGCTCGCGGTTCTCCAACGGACGCGACATCAACGCTGAGTTCATCAGGTCGCAGCGGGAAGGTAAGGCGGGACTGCATGATGAGTGTTGCCAAGCGAAATTAGTACCTAAAGCGTTAGTTTAAAGTGCAATATCGTTGTTGTCGAAATTGTGGTATCTAGTTGGCCATGACACATTCAAAATTTTCAGTTTAATATTTGTAATAATAAATGTTGTTGTCTTTATATTTTGTACCCATTTTACTTAAAACTTTGTTGAAATAAAGTTAAAACCGTAATATATTTAATAATAGAACATCATCAGGTTCACTCTGTATTGTGTTTGTTTGTACTCGTGTCGTGCGCGGCTGCCTCAGAACAAGAACAAGCATAGAAGGAATCTAAATGACCCTCATATACTTGTCCTTTTTTTCAAATAGGCCAAAACCGTTGAAAAGAACGAGACAAATATTATGTTGCTAAGGTCGGCTTGCGTACACTTTAAAATTATCAAATGGTTACCTTTGGTCCTCTTTATGATGCCGAATTAAAAAGCAAATAAAATTTCAAATGTTCCAACTTGCCAACCTCAAAACAATGTCACAAACGCGCCCACACAATTTAGTTACGTTATACTTCAGCGCGTGCTTTTCAAAAGTGGCTGCATGTTTTGTACTATTTTTGTTGTTAATTCTAATAAATACACAGTGCTGTTTAAGTATAATATAGCCCTACGAACAAGCAATGGCCTGCGTTATTATGGGGTGTAAATCTCATTCTTGTCGTAAAGAAAATGAAACTGAAATCATCAGCTTCCATCGGTGAGTAAACAAAAAACCTAATATATTTGCTTAAACCCTGTACATAAGTGCAAAAAGTATTATTAATTAATCTTTATTATGCTGTAGTCATATTATAATCTGCTGTTGGCCATTCGATACAGTAATTATTAAGTATTTTTCATTTTTATCAATTTACGTAGTCGTGTTCAATAGTGTTGTTCTGCATATTCTGTCGATAACATAGATGTTAGTATATTGTAGTTGACTATTTTGCATAAATTGCGTTTTACTTTCAATATACGGTGGTGAAGTGGTAAAAGCCACTTGGAAACCGTGCGCGAAGGCTGGGGGTTGAGGAAACTATCTGATTTTCATAGTGTGTTTCATTGCAGATTCCCCACAGATGTTGCTATGAGGCAAAAATGGATCGTTGCCATAGCTCGTCCCAATTGGCATTGGAAAAACAGCACCGTGTTTGCTCTATGCATTTCGACAAAGTTTTATTAACTTTGAAATAAGTTATCAAACATATGTGACATGAATGATACCGCTGTGTTTTAATTTTATTGTCCCATTTTAGTAGCTTCTGTCAAATCACACCTCTTGGGTATCTTTTAATCCCTAAGAAAGTCAGAAAAGAACAGAAGGCGTACTGGCTTTCTCCTAAACGAAATTCCGGCCGATTTCTTGTTTGTTACTTACAGCGGTTTCCATTCCTTCCGAAATTTCTAAGATTTTCTTAATTTAATAATCTAAATGCTAAACCATTTTTGTGTGAATGACGTTTCGGAAGGCATGGAAACTGCTGTAAATAGCAAATGAAAATTGGATAAAATTTAGCTCGAAGAGAGCCGGTAGTTCTATAGTTTATTGTAATTTAACAGCTTCTTAACGAGTGATTTTATATACCCAGACCTCATTTGGTACTTGAATACCAAATTAGGGTTTTGATATCTTTTTTTAACCTTTATCTAAAATAGCATTTTGCAACGGTTTGTAGTTGACTGACCGAAAAGTGTTTATTTTAGCAGGTCTGTGAATTTACCATAGCCGATAGACAAAGCATCTATCGATATCGATAAGATGTCAGAAGAGATCGCAACACAATTAAATTTCTTGCTGTCAAAGACAGAGTACACTCAAATGTCATAATGTTACTTCTATGCTTGTCATTGTTCTGAGGCGGCTGCTGTGTGTGCAGATGGTTGTGACGTTTCGACTCGATCTCATATTTTATAATACGGCAAATATAATTAATACAGTCTTGCAACTAACATGACGTCTCATGTTCTGGTTACTATCTTGAAATACGAATGCGTTACTCAGTATTGAACAGTTGTAAACAGTAATAAACTTAAATAAATAATTTCATTCACGAAGACGCGCCCCACTACTTTCCCTAATCACACCACGATGTATAGCGTCAGGGAGAGTGCTCGGATCAGTTTCCTTATCGCGTGACACCCCGACCAAATGTGTCAGAGCGTGTCCTCGTGGATGAAATTACCCAATAATACGGTGGTAAATAAAATGTATACAAAAGAGTTCAGAGAGAGCTTTTGATTCAGAAATATAAATATTATCGACATGCTAATTTTGTTGGTAGTACGTCATGTTAGTATTGTGAGTGTGGCTTGTTATAAATCAGCCGCGGGTGGAGCGCCCCCGCTGCCGTCGTCCGTGCCGCCGGAGCGGCCCCCGGAGCGCGCGCCGGCGCTCCCGTCGCGGCCGCCGGCGCTGCCCGAGCGCGGGCCCAACCTGCCCGAGCGCGTGCCCAACGTGACCAACGTGCCCAACGCGCCCAACGTGCCGAGCTTGCCCGAGCGCAACAACAACCCCGACAAGCAGTCCGTCACCGCGCTCGTCAACAGCTACCAGCAGCGCATGTCTGGCACTTGGCAGGGGAGAGACTCCAACAAGAACCACGCCTGGCAATACGAGAAGCAGAACAACAACTACCAGAACGTGGAGACGACCTCGCACTTCTACTCGACCAGCGAGATCGGTCAGTTGGACCTGTTGCGGGGCTGTAGTGGGGCCGGTGGCGTGCTTGCAGACCGTCTGCAGGGGCACTTATAGGCAGAAACAATTGACTACTCTACAATACCGAAAATTTGTTTCTTATCCAGTACTATTCCTCTGATTTTAATAGTAAAGTAGGTGTAAAAAAAAATTCACATCGAATTGATAACCTCCTCCTTTTTTTTGAATTCGGTTAAAAAAGAATGATAATTACTTAATATCATATAACTCTGAGCTGATACTGAGTCAGGGCGTCTGAACAGTAATTACAACAGCAATATTAATTTTAATATTTTTTTGATAATTAAATAATAATAAAAACCATTTAAAGGAATTTGGGAATAATAGACCAATGCATACGGAAGAATAGGGAGGAAGGGGGGTAAAAGATTTGCTTACTTTTGCTGATTATGGAAAGGGTGTTTAAAAATACAAAAATGATCTTACGAAATACTTAACGGCCCGTACCTATACCTCACAAATGAAAACTTTCTGTTTAGAGCACTCAAACTGTACCCCGTTTTGATATCTGTCTTGGTGTATTCTGGTGTACTTAGATATAATTATGAAATGCCCCCCTACTAGGAAATAAGTCAATATAAGTGCCCCTAATGGTCTTGTCTTAGCATTACGCCACATAGGGCTTAGCTTCGTAGAAAGTCAGATACTAACATTTTTCGTAAATTATTTGTAGACTAATAAGGTTAAACTCTTATGGTGGTGGATCTCTAAATATAGTACAATCAAAATCGAACATGCAACCTATTCTGCGCTTGCGCAAATGCACCTTATTTGATTATTATGTAAACTTTAAAACTATCTGAAACATTTGTTATAAGTACCGGCACATAACGAGATCTCTCGACAAATCACGGAACAGTACTTGCACAGTTTTGTGCACACAGAATGATAAACCGTAAATTATTTGCCGTAAGAATCATTATTTAATAAATCAATCGCGATTTTTGATAAAAATATTGTCGTGTTCAAGTTACATGCCGTTACTTATCCCTTCAAAATCGTTATAATAAATTAAATATGTCTTTTATATCTGTACGGACGCTGCGAAGGATCGAGTCACCTGTTGTATGTGCTGCATCGGGTTCAATGTACGCCGTCTCTTTCGCACTTGTGTGTTGTGTGTACCGCTATCGCTGTCTGGCTTTGCTTTCAGCTACAAATATTGTATCCGATATAATATCTACATACATACATACATGTGTGAGTTATTGTAATTTAGTATACAGTCAGTCCAAACTCACATTGAAACTGATCAGCTTAATTTTAATTTCAATTTCAATAATTTTAACATTGCACGTACAGAAACGACTGAATTGGGTTCAGTATCCATATTGTTCTCAGCAACTAAATCTTAATAAAGTTAAATTGATTCAAGTGTCGACATGAAGATTGTTCCCAAACTCTTTTTTCTCATAGACCACTTTCCAAATTTTGCTTGTTCCGGTAGACCCTTGTAGCTAAATTTCTACTTCTTTCAAGTTTTTAAATGTAATAGTCGTTGAGCTTCTTAAATTATTATCTACATTGATAGGTGAAGTCAAGCCAACATTTTAGTACTTTACTATCAAAACCAGATACATTTTCGTGGACCCTGTTTACGAATTGTGAACCTCCATTTTTGATTCACGGCATCGTTATCTCCCACGGACTCCTGGGGACCCATCTATACCACTTTAGGAATCAATGGGGTACATAATATTTTTTATAAGAATAATTTACAAAACGAAAAAATGATTGGTGTATTCCGGAACCGGCACTGGTTATTAAAATACAGCTGATCAGTTAAATATGTGTTCACATTATGCATTTAGTTATTACGAATATGTGCTTTTTGTATGGTGTGGGTAGAATAAGGTATTTTTAAATTGTCTTTTAACCGGGCTATGTAGTGCTAGTTTTATAATATATTGAACACATCCGTGGCTGGCGGCTTGTAGCGCGTGAGATCCACACGTCCAGATCGCCTCCCAAACATGATCATAATGAAATACACACTGTCCGCCGCTCGCCATCTATGACTTGGACTATAGTTAAATGCATTATTTGCTTCTTTATAAGCATTATGACGCGCGCCAAATATTGGTAATAATATCAATATGAATAATATTAAGTTGCATAATAGATATGTATTTTTATATCTCTGTTTTATAAGTTAGAGCTTTGTGCTTTTGTGTTGTAAGAATGCTTTCGTGTCGGTGTGGATACAATTATATTTAAATCTTCAAAATTATTTCAACTCGCCTGCTTCTACATAAAGGATGAACTAATGTGACTTGTAGTGATGTAGTACTACTAATTAAATATCAACATTGTTTTATTTTCATGTTATTATTTTTCCATGTTTGTGTGGACCCTTTCAATGTATACTCGGCTTGCAAAACTTATTACAATAGCTTTCAACTCCTCTATATTATCTTCTACTGTCGTTGAATGTGAAAATGTTTAACATGTAATTGCTCCGGCAGCGTACGGCGGCGGCAGCGGCAGCGGCACACGGCCCGCGTCTGTGGCCGGCAGCGGAGGCTCCCCGGCACTCGACCAGCGCCCCGCGTCCAGGTAAACAACTTTAATCCCTATCCCACTGCTGGGCGAACGGCTTCTCTAAGAGGTTTGGTAATGCCTCCACATTTGGGTGTTTCATGAAAGCCAAATAATGTTATAGGGCTTAGCCTAAATTTAAATGGAGACTCAAACGGTAAGCGAGTTTTAAAGATTAAAATTCCACATGAAACACATCATCAAGTTCATATTTAATAACTTCACAAACATTTTAAAGAACCCCTTTTTTTTCACTTATTAACAAAGAAAATACTTTATCCAGGTCATCTGGGGAGTCTGAACTCTCAGTCAGCGGTGTCACTAAGGACAAGAAGGACAAGAAGGGAGTGTTCGGAGGACTGTTCAGCAGGAAGAAGAGGCCGCAGAGCCACATGTAGGGAGACACGAGGAGGGACGCTTTCGTATTGTTACATTGAAAATACAACATTTAGAGTCGGTAAGGTCACGTATGTATAGTGTGGTAGTTTGGTAGAAAAACACTACCAAATTAAAACGAAATGTTTCAACTAAGAATCGAAATCGAACAGAGATTAGAATAATATGGTATACTAGAGATTTTGAATTATAAAATTTCTACCATACTACATATTAAAAAGAGGAAAATATGCGAATGTTATTTGTATCGAAATAGAAAAATGGAGTCATAAATTCTACCACGTTAATATTTTTTGAGCTGGTAACTCATTCTTTTCATAGTTTTTCATTTTAACAATACTGAAGCTGTGAGCTGTGCACGGTGTTGTACACACGTGTACACTAATTGTTAAGGATAAGTTGTTAAAATCGTGCCTTTATTCATATTTAATATTTTTTTCTCCTTTTACACTTTATTATTAAGAAACGTATTTATATTTCTTTTTTCTATCTTTTTTAAGATGCGGCATTTTTATTGATATTATTATTTCACACAATCATTCCTTTTTGAGACTATTTTGTATTTTTTTTTGAAGAATAGTAACATTAAATATTGATCATTTATAAAGACGAATATAATTTCGTTAGTCATTCCATAAGAACACTGCAACATTCCAATGACTGCATTTACTGACAACAATATGATAAAAAAAATTATAAAAAACGGTTAGACAATAAAAATGCTGCTGTTCAACATTATTCTTAGATTATACATTCCTATGGAAATTAATGTTTTGTCACAAAAGTTAAGTATTGGAACGGACTTAGCGCGGAGGCTGGACGTGAGACAATATACACCAAATTAAATATATTTTTTTCAAAAAGGTTTAGTTTTAGCCTTTAGTTTTGTATAGTCTACGATATATTATGATTGCTCGACTCATCTACCCGTATAGACGGTTATGAACCATATTAATACTAAGCATAAAACATAATTTAATGTCGCCAAAAAATGATGCGTCCATTTATTAAATGTAACATTGGTAACTCGCCTCCCAACAGTCCAGTCCTTCGCCTAGCTAGAAAGTATTACGAAGCAATAATTGAGACAATAAAAGGTGGTTTTATCTTGTTTATTAGTATAAGGAAACATTCATTCGTATTATATATTATCATTTATAACGTCATGTTGAAAATGTAGTAACGTTGTCTTCAATCAAATAGCAATATTTTTACACACGCTATTTAAATAACGGTTTTTAACTACTTAAAATAACGGCCGGTGCGATTAAAAACCAGTTACTTTGATACGACGTTTTCAAGATGGAGCTACGTTATTTAACATTGTTAATCGCTAGCATAATCTTAAGTTAATGTTGTATTCCATAGTTATTGTTTTCAGGTCGTACATTATTTTCATATGAAAAGTACTACGACCTTGTCATTTGGATTAAAAGTATATGTCTCTTACAATAATGCATGAATAATTTAAGTTTAATATTGTAATCTAACGGTACCGTTGTTGGACATAACGTTTCATTTTGCCGCCGATACTTGTTATAACGTATAGCAATAGCGTTTCTGTTCATAGTTATTGGTGTCGTTGTGACGTTCTACACCATGGGCAAAATGGCGGATATCGAATATTTCAAAAGTTTGTAATTTTTTACATTTAAAGGAATGATATTATTTAGGAATTTGTAGTTTAGAACTTATAGTTTTTTATACAAAATAAAAACTGATAACCCAAATTAAACATCGTTAAAATGGATTCCGTCGTTGCCGTGGATGTGTCGCTATTCCCCTTCAGAGTACAACAAGAACCACCTCGAACATGTCTGATAGTTATCGTTGATATTTTTATAAGTTTATTAATTTGTTGATTTTTTTCCCTCGGCGCCAAAATGTTACGTTATGATTTTATCATTTTCAAACATTAAACATTCAGCCTTACTTGTTTGTGCCTTTGCATTGTTATAAAATCAATTGATAGAAGTCATTTTTTAATTGGAAATTATGTTAAAATTTAGTTGTGTTGAGATTTTTGGCAAATGCGATATACTCTATTAGTCAAATGTAAACGATGTATCAGTTACACGAATAAACTTAATAAATATATTTACATAATACAGTGTTTCATTATTCCACTCGTCTATTGGAAACATTTATATATTAATTTATATGTAAATGTACATTGTCATGAGCAGCTCGCGTGTATATCCCTGAAGGGTGCATCCATTTTATTCATATTATTTTGCTGCTTATAATGGTTACCCTGTCGTACGTTAGGTACAATTTCAGTATAAACAGTGTTATAGATTGAAGGATACAAAATTTTGATAATGCAGAATATCAATATTTCTATAGAACACCTACACTGCACCAAACTAAATATAGATAGAGTATAAAAAACATATTCTACATATTCATAATATACCTAAGACAGTTAAAAATATATTAAACATCAGCCGCGCTCCTCAACACTCCGGCATAAAACGGGGACGGCACGAGAGGGTTGTAATTGGAGCCGTAGCGCCTCACTACCTCGATGTTGCCGGTTTGGAACGCTTGTTGCAAACCCAACCGCACCTGAGCAGCCTGCAGCAGGTTAGGAGACACATTCGTACCTTCTTTATTCTTTACGTAATAACTTATGTCCCGTGTGGGCTCGTCTGGTATCCTTGGCAGAAACATGTCCTCGTAATGGACGGATCTTCTATGAATTTTAGCTTTGGTAACACTTTTTTTATAGGTTATACTACGAATGGAGTCCAAAGTACTTTTAAGTTTCATCATTTGCTCTCTATTTTTATGGAAGTGCGTTCCGAGTGTTGTTTTGATGCGTTGTTTGACTAGTTGTAGAGTGTGTACTGGTCTGCGGTAATTTGGAGTTGTTCTGCGGAATATCGATCTCTTGTGCTTGACTGGTAGTTCGTTATTAACTTCAAAGTTTGACGAATTCTTTGACTCGTACTTGCTTGGATTAGAATTCTTCCACACTTGATGTTTGACGTAATACTTCATCAGATTTATTGTGGGATTTTCATCTATTAATCGTTTTTTGAGAACGCGGACATTTCGTCTTTGATCAAGTATATTATTTAAAGACCTTTTTTGAATTCTGTGAAAGTTAAGGCTGAAACCTGGGACATAGACCGAGTCGTAAGACAAGCTCCTAGGGTCTGCAGTTATAGACTCCGGGGCCGTGAACGTGGGGCCGTCGGAGCCCATCAGCAGTTCCTGAGATTGTCTCTCGGTCGTGGATTGGGGCTGAGTTGCTGGGCTTGGAGATGTAGTGGCTAAAAATAATATAATATTACATACATAACAATATATAATTACCTTCTATCTCACCAGCAATCATATGAACTACCAGTTATTTTAATTAATAATGTGCATGCAATTGTTCCTACTTCAAGGATATTGTTACATACACATTAATTGTCAAAAATAAACTTTAAATTCTTACTAGTTAGGTTGAATATCAGAGCCACCGCGGGCGGTATGGGTAGCGGGTAGGCGCAGCGCACCGTCGCGGGTATCGGTGATTTCTCCTTCAAGCATCTCAACAGCGCATTCTTGACCTCCTCGGGCGCTCCGACCGGGTCCCCAACGATACTAGCTATCGGTGGCGGCTGAGTGGAGGACGTACCTAAGAACAACGCAAACGCATTTGATAATCGACTCTTATACCACTCTTACTGACTTTAAAGAACGTTGTAGACAACCCGCGAATAATTCCTCGGATATTATGAATAACCGTGGACAGTGGTGATCAGTATCAGACAAGTCCTACCGCGAAGTATACCAATATAAATCAAACACATTTGCATATTATTTATATTATAATTATTAACCCTACTTATACCACCTGGATAACGACCACCGTACACAACGTGTTAAAACTCGTCATAATGGCCCACGTAAGTGTGTCGCGTTCCCGGATCAGCCTGTGTATATCCAGTTCCAACAGGCCGGCATAATTGTGTCGACTGCCGAGGGGTAATCATCTCTCGTCAGTCGACATTCTATTGGACTCCACTCCACTTACCATCAGGAGCAGATGGGTCACTTTACCGTGCACATAAAAAAAAATGTAACCCCTGATTAAGTTCGCGAAGCGTCATGTCTATGTAAAAAGACCTTCACTAGATTGTTTACCTTACGTAAGCAATAAAAAATGTTATGTACTACTTACTAACGGGCGGGTCTGAGAGAAACTGCTTCGGATTAGGTCGGAAACCGGTGAGCCGCGCCAGGCCGTCGAGCAACGAGGCCAGCCTAAATATCAGCTCGTCTTCCTCCTCGCTCACATCCTAGAAGAAACATCGGCCTTCACCACAACTTTTACACAGCTTGAAACTTACAATGAAAGGGAGAGACAGAAAATGAGAAGAGACGCTTTGTACAATCTAACAAAACTACCCAACGGAAGAACAGCGCTAGCTCCACTGTCGGCATATTGCTGAGTTGGAGCGTTATTTATGATAAACATAGTTTTAAGTGTTTTTTCTGTCTGTTTCATTTGTTTGTTTATGTGTATGTAACTTGTGTCTGTTGCAAAATAAATTACTTTTCTTTCTTTCTATACCTTCTGATACATTTCTGCGTACGCGAGGTCCTGCAGGCGACGCGTGGCCCACATCGCCAGCTCGGCGAGGCGGCGCGCATGCTCGCCCACGCGCGTCACCTCCGCGCACGTGGCCAGCGACCGAACCCCGTCCGACACTATATCGGATACCTCCAATTGAGGTTGCCATGTAGAGTTGCTTGTAGAGTTGCTTGTAGAGTTCAGGGTCTGAAAAGTCACCGCATTATTTTCATTTCTCATATTATGCAGATTTAATGCACTACTTAGTCTGGCCATAAATACTGTTACACTTAATTATAAAAAAATATTACATTTGAATTTCGAATCTGTCATTTTTATACGATTGTTCATTGTGTTTTCTCATTTTGGCGCCAATACATTGTAAAATATTTTGCGATATTAAAATGGTGTGGGGTGATAAAGAGAACCGAATCGCTGTGATAGCATTACACAAAGTAGGTATGGAGCCAAATGCAATTTTTAAAACTCTCCATACACTTGGTATTAGTAAAATGTTTGTGTACCGGGCTATTAATAGGTACAATGAGACCTCCTCTGTTTGTGACAGAAAAAGATCTGGCCGTCCACGTAGTGTTCGTACGAAAAAGGTGGTCAAAGCAGTAAGGGAAAGAATTCGAAGAAATCCTGTCCGAAAGCAAAAGATTTTATCTCGGGAAATGAAGATAGCACCTAGAACCATGTCGCGTATTTTAAAAGATGACTTAGGACTTGCAGCCTATAAGAGACGCACTGGCCATTTCTTAACTGATAATTTAAAGAAGAATAGGGTGGTAAAATCGAAACAACTACTGAAGCGGTACGCAAAGGGAGGTCACAGAAAAATTTTGTTTACGGATGAGAAAATTTTTACAATTGAGCAACATTTTAACAAACAAAATGACCGTATTTATGCTCAAAGCTCTAAGGAAGCTTCCCAATTAGTCGACAGAGTGCAACGTGGACATTATCCGACTTCAGTGATGGTTTGGTGGGGTGTTAGCTATGAAGGAGTGACTGAGCCATATTTTTGTGAAAAAGGTATCAAAACATCGGCACAAGTGTATCAAGATACCATTCTTGAGAAGGTAGTTAAGCCCCTTAACATCACCATGTTCAATAACCAAGTATGGTCCTTCCAGCAAGACTCGGCGCCGGGTCATAAAGCTCGGTCCACGCAGTCTTGGTTGGAATCGAACGTTTCGGACTTCATCAGAGCTGAAGACTGGCCGTCGTCTAGTCCCGATCTTAATCCGCTGGATTATGATTTGTGGTCAGTTTTAGAGAGTACAGCTTGCTCTAAACGCCATGATAATTTGAGTCCCTAAAACAATCTATACGATTGGCAGTGAAGAATTTTCCCATGGAAAGAGTGCGTGCTTCTATTGATAACTGGCCTCATCGTTTAAAGGACTGTATTGCAGCCAATGGAGACCACTTCGAATAAGCTTTTTATATTTTTAATTGTTTTATATTTATGTATTAAACTGACACACTGTAAAAGTAATAAATGTTATTTGCAGTTAACAATTTTCTTTTTTCTTTATTACAATATTTATGGCAAGACTAGGTATAGGAACTTCAAATGGAACGCACGTCAACTTCGTGCAAGTTTTTGGGTTTAATATGGGTGACTGAAGAAAACAGATTTGAATAACTCTCGTGTTTGTTCTTATTGAAAATGAATTTTGAAGAGCCTAGAGGTATGCTTGGTTCTCCAACATACGTGAAAATTTAAAAGTATATGTCGCTCCAACTGACCTCAAAATTGGAATGAACAGAGGACAGCTATAAAACAAAAGCCTAAATAATGTTAAGTAAATATTTACGTCCGAACAACTAGGATTAAACAATTTATACTAATATAAATAGGACAGTTTAAAAGTTTGTTACTCAATCATGGTAAATGACGGAACGGGATTATATTATGATAATCGACATAGAGATAGATTATTGTCTGTATAGCACATAGGATACTTTTAACCCGGAAAAATGTATAGCGGGGCTTTTATCACGGAAAACCTTTTTCACGGGAACAGAGCCACAAACAAAAGCTAGTTATATATAAAATACGTAAAGTAAATTATTACCAGATAAGACCGGCGATAGCCTAGTCGGGAATGGAACGGACTGTAGAGACGAATGTCCGTAGATTTAAAACCCAAGAGCAAGCACCTCTGACTTTAGAGTTATACGTGTATGCATTGTGAATAATCGCTTTCTTTTAACGGTGAAGAAAAGCATCGTGAGGAAACCTGCATATCTGAGAATATGTTCTCTATAAACATTTTAAGGGTATGTAAAGTCTGCCAATCCGCACTAGGTTAGCGTGATGGACTAAGGACTTAACCCGCTCTGTATGAGAGGAAGCCCGTGGCCAGCAATGGGACAGTATATAATACAGGGCTGATATTATTATATATAATTAATTAATTAATTAAATGATTACCAGACTAAAGGTCATGTTCGTGCAGCCTTTTACAAACTCAATATAATTTTCTATAGATCTCCGCAGTCCTTCAAGATACCTGCCGCCATCTTGCGCGATTCTTGCCACCTGCAAGTATGTTATTACACAGCAAAGTTTGAAATGTATTGTCGTTTTAAATCCCATGGGTAAGACTTTACGCGGGCCAAACCGCGAGTATAAGTTCGTATTCACTTACGCCTATGGTTTAAGCGATTCCTACTGCATTATTAATGTTCATGCAGCGTACATGAAACATACTTTTACACCATTGCTAAAATTTAAAAAATATATAGGCTCACTTACTCTTCGCTGCACATCGTGCTGATATTCTAAATTGTTAGCGTACATCTTGTATTCTTTTGAGTTGTGCTTACTGTTCCCTTCTACATTGTCGTAGAAAAATTCGCCTTGGACACCAAAATTATCATTTCTTGTCTCTTCAGTATTTTTGAATAAATGTCGCCGTATTTCTGGCAAATCTATCGTCCACGCAATGACGATTGGCATAAAAACGGCAATGTATACGAAAACTTGTTTATTAAACATTTTGAAATTGTATGTTTAGTTTTAGGAATAATTAAAAAGTATTTCAAATAACCATTTAGGGGAAAAGCTTAATAGTTAATTTTGTTGGCTAACATCAGTTTTCAATTTTTTTTAATAGCACATATCACAATTATGTAGAAATCATATTTGCGTAGATAATGAACACGTTAAATAACGTCAGATTATAATAGTGTACTGTTAAATGTGAAAACAAAATAAACGGAGGTTGTTTTTTGTGATAATTATCAGTTTCCCGCGCTGCGTGCATTGTCCGAGGTTACAATTGAGAAATACGCGAGTTGTATTAGGACGTGCATATATTGTTGGTTAGCCTGGAAAAGTGTTGGAAGACCATTAGTTTTGGGTTGGCTAGCTGCCATCATAACAAAACACTACGTAATATCTATAAATTCACATTGCTGGAGAAGTCGATGTAAATCTAACAAGCCACGAAGTTTCTGTCAACTATTAAAATTACTGCTTATTTTGTAACCTGTTTACTGTTTAAAAAATAATCCTCATGTCCGTCTTAAATGAGAAAATTCTCACAATTTATTACCGTCTCGTGGACTAGCGCCCCTATATATAGGTTAATTGTACACATATTTTTATTAATTTTCCATACGTGGTTCAAGTAAATTAAATACAAAATACCTATATAATTTGACAATTATGTCGATAGGTATATAAGTTATAGGTAAATGTTACACAATATCGTAAATGAAATATCTAAACACCTTATTTACCGTCGTATACGACTGCCCTATATTATTCTAAAATCTAGGCTAATTCAGAAATATCATTTTTATTTATTTCACATTCCTTATAAACGTTACGTGGTTTACATACAATGCACCGGATGTATACAAGACGTAACTAAGGCACCGGAAGTAAATAATACTTACGCAGTATCAAATCAATCTACAATTGGCTCTTTCCGCCGTGAAGAAGCAGCTCAATAAGCCGGCATGATTGTGTCGAACGGCATGACATAGCCTGCTTGCTGCTAGTGCTTACCATCAGGACCCTTATTCCGTACTAGCTTTTGCCCGCGGCTCCGCCCGCGTTATAAAGTTTTTCAGGCTAAGGTTTTCCGTTATAAAAGTAGTAGTTTCCCGGGAGCCTATGTTCTTCCCAGGGTTTCAAACTGTCTCCATACCAAATTTCATCTTAATACGTTGGGTAGTTTTTGAGTTTAACACGTTCAGGCAGACCGATGCAGCGGGGGACTTAGTTTTATAATATATTTTTTAGAACTTTTTAAGAGGAACAATCCCGTCATACATCATTGTTGCATAACTTTAACCGTTTACGCAGCGCACGCAACGGAAGCTCTCAAAACTAATAATTTTTCCCCGCTTTTGCAACATTTTTCATTACTGCTCCGCTCTTATTGGTCATAGCGTGATGATATATAGCCTATAGCACTCCACGAACAAAGGACTATTCAACACAAAATTATTTTTTCATTTCGAAATGATAGTTCCTGAGATTAGCCATTACTGCTCCGCTTCTATTGGGCATAGCGTGATGATATATAGCCTATAGCAGTCCACGAACAAAGGGCTATCCAACGCAAAAAGAATTTTTCAGTTTGGACCGGTAGTTCCTGAGATTAGCCATTACTGCTCCGCTCCTATTGGGTATAGCGTGATGATATATAGCCTATAGCAATCCACGAATAAAGGGCTATCCAACGCAAAAAGAATTTTTCAGTTTGGACCGATAGTTCCTCAGATTAGCCATTACTGCTCCGCTCCTATTGGGTATACCGTGATGATATATAGCCTATAGCACTCCACGAACAAAGGGCTATCCAACGCAAAAATATTTTTTCAGTTTGGACCGGCAGTTCCTGAGATTAGCGCGTTCAAACAAACAAACAAACTCTTCAGCTTTATATAATAGTATCGATGATAGTGTAAACGCGTAACGCGGCCGTGTCATGTTATATTCGAGAAATGTGCGTGGAATGGTATTCTGTAAGCCAAATTTCTATAGTCCTAAACATGATGCGTTGTGTTACGTGCTTGTTACGCACTGTTAAAATAACGTGCGGGAAAGAGAATAAGGCCCCAGGTGCAGTGCAGCCACTTAGTCAGGCTCTCAATGAAAACTTAGCCACAACTATATGGAGGTAAAGCATCGAAATAAAACACAAAATGCGTGTATTAGTTTATTAGACACTGGTACGTCACTCGCCTCACGGCGCCGCCTGCGCACCGTCTACAGGCGTGTATAAATAACAAATTACTCATTTGGTTCGCGTCCGCGGCCACAAAGCTTTGGCTACAAACTGTGCAGGAACCATGCAGTGACAGAACGTACCACTTTATAAGACAGCATTCATATAAAATGAATTTGTTCATGCCACTGTCCAATACCTGCACAACGATGCACTAGCTTTCAGCAACCATACTTTGACACTGCCTATCTAGCGTTATATTTTATTTGTGAGAAATGCATCGACCGGGACATCTAAATATTTTACATTCCTCGGTCGCGAGTTGTCGCGTGACAACAATACTGTTAAAGGTGCTATTCCGTAGCCGACCGCAGATGCCGCAGGAGGGCATGTAATCCCTCACAGTTACAAATAGACGCAATTTTTTTAATGCCTAAACAACGTCTACGGACTTCATATGATGACATATGATTACAATTATTAGACAAAATTAAGGCACTGTGCAGTATATATTATGTGCTGTCTGCGGTCGGCTACCGAATAACATCTTAAAGCTACGTGTATTAAATTAAATTAACAGTTATGGTGTGGTTCATCCCATGCGCGGGCGGCCCATCCCGCGGCCCATCTGCGGCGCCTCCTCGCCGCCCTTCACGTTCTTTATCGTCTCGTCTATTGACAGGATCTGTGGAGAAGATATAAGATATTCTTAGAAACACGTGCTACAGACTATTAATAAATTCAGCAACTACTAAACCGAAATTTAGCATTAAAACGATAAGTAAGTATATGTATACACACCTGTGCAGCGGCCTCGCACGCGGCAGTGATGGCGTTGGTCTTGACAACAGCGGGCTCCCAGACGCAGCTCTCGTAGTTGTCGGCGATGTCCTCCTTCTGTATGTCGATGCCGTACCAGATGCCGCCCTGGTGGTGACGCTGGCGCAGCTTGTTGAGCAGGCCGGTGGCGTCGAGGCCGGCGTTGTCGGCGAGCTGGCGCGGGATGGCCTCGAGCGCGCGCGCCACGGCGCCCAGCAGCAGCTGCTCCTTGCCGGCCACGCCGCGCGCGTGCTCGCGCAGGTGGCGCGACAACTCCATGTCGATGGCGCCGCCGCCCGCCACCACGGCGTCGTTGCGGATGGTGCGCCGCACGATCATGATGGCGTCGTGCAGGGAGCGCTCCGTCTCCTCGAGGAACTGCTCGGCGCCGCCGCGCAGGATCAGCGTGCAGGTCTTGGCGCCGGGACAACCTGAAACGTCGCACGCATATTACAATCTATTCCTTTTTTACTGATAGATATTTGATATATTTAATACTCGACTAAATAGGAACCATTTTCAGATGGTTGTCCTTTCACAAGCTAAAATATTATTTATTTAACAAGCCTCATGTCTACTATCGCAATCCACATAAAATTTTTCGGTAATTGGATCCGTTTGGTTTTAATCATCGGCTTGTCGTAAAACATTACAGATGTTTGGGGGGATACAAGTCGAACTACTAATCAAGTGGTAAGTGCGTCTTACCATCGGGAGCGTCGCCCTTTTGGTAGCCTGCGGGAAAGGATAGGGATTAGTGGGTAGGAAGGAGTGGATCAGGATGGTGGGTGAGGGGAAGAATAAGGATTTGATTATTGGATGTTGCAGTGATTAATTAATGTTGGCAGATGTTCAAAGGGGTCGTCCATAAATTACGTCACACGTAAAGAGGAGGGGAGGGGGGTCAATGAAGTGTGACAAGGACAAGGGGTCAAAAATCATGAAATTCGTGTGACATAACTTACGGATGGCGCCAAAGTGGTCCAAATAAGATTAAAAAAACATTGATATTCGATATCGATAAATTGATACTGGTAAACTATATCGAGTCATCGGTGCGGAGCCGAGGTCGAGTGTATATCTATGTGGAGGAGTCTCACCGGTGAAGAGGTTGTATCTGTCGGCGCCGACCTGTCGCTCGGTGAAGCGCGCGCACGAGCCGAGCGCGGCGGGCTGCAGGTCGCGCACCGAGCTCAGCACCGCGCCGCCGCACGCGCGCTGCGTGCGCCGCAGGTCCTCCTGCGGCACGCGCCCCGCGCAGAACATGTCCCTGCACACGACAACACCGCACGATGATAGTTAATGCGCACCATCACTACGTACCAGCCTCGAGTGCCTCCAGTCTACAGACCTGTCGGCGAAGTACTGCGTGGCGACGTCCCCGATGGGCAGCATGCTGAGCACCACGTTGGCGCCGCTGGCGTGCAGCGCGGACAGCTTCTCGTACAGGATCTGCCACTCCGCGTCCACCACCTTCTGGTACTCTTTGACATTGTCTACGCGCACCTGAATAAATACAACGTTTTCTATTGTATTTATTTTTAAACTTATTTGAAAGTGGAAACAACCTATAGATTCCTGTATTTAGAAAACTTTACTGTGCTGAATACTCAATGTAAAAATGTTTTACAAGGCCTCATACAATATTACAATCCACATAAGATTCAGAAATTGGATCCGTTGTTTATAATCATAGGCCATGTATGTGCGTCGTCACGATGTTCATAACAGACATCCTCTACCACCCTCCTCACCTCGGCATTGTCCCTCTCCGCCTTCAGTTCCAGTTCGATGTTGAGGAGCGCGATCTTGCAGTTGTCGTAGCTCTTCGGCTGCATCTCGAAGCCAGCGTACGAGAAGGTCTTCTGGAAAGCCACGCCGGCGACCAGGAACGAGTCCTCCAACGCACCTCCTGACACTTTCTTAATTCCTGGCAGACAAATAACATAATATATAAAATAAATAGTCAAGGTAATAATGTAGCGCACCACTCTCCCTTGCCCTTTGTACGCTGTTAATACAAAATTGTCTCCATTTGTGTCCAGAGCACCCGTGGATCTGAGTTGTATTACATCCTTACAGAAAAGCAGCGTAAAAAGGTATTTGCTTTTGCATATCAATAAATAAAATTGCTAGAAACCTAACACATATCTTGTATCGAAATCCTATTAGTTTCCTAAGTTGTGAGACGCACCGATCATGTCGAGCGGCAGTAGCGGCGCGTCGAGCGACAACACCGCGTCCACCACCATCTTGGAGAAGTGGTCCTTCTGCTGGTGGATCAGCTTTGACGACATCGCCGTCACCGCGCACTTGCGCAGCAGCTCTCTGCAATAAAACACAGTTTTATTTCGATGTCTTACATTTGCGTAAACATAATAAATCATTAAGTTGAAAATCTTTAATTTTTAGTTCACAAGCCTCATGTCTACTATCAATATCCACACAACCGTTTCGGTAATTGGATCCGTTTGTTTATAATCATTGGCAACATGAAATCTATATTCCTCATATATTCCCACTAAGCTACAAAATACTGTATATAAAGAGTCTGTTTGTTTGAACACCCCAATCTCAAGAACTATCATACTGATTTTGAATATTATTTCACTAATAGAAAGCTACATTCCTCATAAGTGCTATAGGCTACTGTTTATCCTGGGAAAAACTTTTTCACGTGGACGGAGCCGCAGGAAAAACTAGTAAATTACGCATGTGGATATCTCACCTCTGTTCCTCAGGCGATTTGACAACAACCTTGATGGCCAGCTCGTTGATCTTGTCCACGGTGAGCTTGGCGGCCGTGCGCACCGCGCGCACTATGATCCTCGGGTGCACACCTGGTTCACGCAACACATTTCTTACAAATATCCATGTCAAATGTAAACAAGATTAATGTAAAAAAATGTAAGTTCTTTTTCTCATGTATCCAAATCTTTTATCACTTATTGAATGACAATTTTTTTAAGTCACTGTAATTTTTTTTAATTCAATACCATATTTCAGACAACTTGAGCAAGCCTCATGTCTACTATCACAATCCACACAATAATTTCAGTAATTGGATCCGTTTGTTTATAATCATAGGCTTGCATTGAGTAAAAAAATATATTTACATCTTCCAGATAATATGCAATTTCCTTTAAAGATTCTCTTAGACAGTAGAATATGCTATAAATAAACAATGAAAAATTTTCTATCACAGGTTCCCTAGACCCAAGAATCAATCAGAATCATCTTGAAAGTAAATTCTGTCCAATAATTACCTTATAGAAATACTGAGATTAGTTACTAGCACATACCTTCCTCCACAAACGGTTTAAGCCTCTTGAGGATCTCACCAGCCAGTATGACCACTGAAGTGGTACCATCTCCCACCTGCAATCAATATACTTTTCAATGAACATGACCAAAACATAACATAACAATCTCCTTGCATTCAATTCTCATAAAATATGAATTTCCTCAATAATGCATTAGGAAATTGGATCCGTTGTTTATAATCATTGAAATATTTTGTTCTAGTTATGCATAAACACAATGCTTTTCCTAAGTGATGCGCAGACAAGTGATGTGCAGCTACTTCTTTCCATGTCACAAATATGTTAATTTATAAAGCTCACCTCAGCATCTTGTGATTTAGCGATGTCCACCAGTGTTTTAGCAGCAGGATGGACAATATCCATGAGCTGGAAACAAATGTTAATTAGATTATTGTAGTTTTTTTTTTTACTTTAGTTGAAATTTGGAAAAGATTTGTCCATATAGTTATAGTTAAAGATTTTGTTGAAAAGTATTTATTTTTGTTATTTTCTGTTTTCCAAAAATGTTTTATTATCACATGGCCTTGACAAATTAACCTCCCACTCTCAGACTCACTCCTAGACAATAAGCAGGTCAATTGTTATTGAGGAAAAACTCCATTACAGTATTAGAGATATCAAAATGGAATGACACTGTAAAAAAGTCTAAGTTGATCAGTAAAAACGTACCTTCATGATTGTGGCTCCATCGTTGGAAATGACAGCTTTGCCAGCATGGTCCACAATCAGCTTGTCCATGCCACGAGGGCCGAGGGTCGTGCGCACCTGGTATACAAATAAAACAATATCAGATATCAGCAAAGCCACCAGTTTCTAATTTTGATGTCAACAAATTTGTAAAAAGTTTAAAGTTGAATTGACAATGAACCATTATTCATTGTGAGACTCTTAAATTCAAACCATTAGAAACGGGAATGATTCTGTATAATCATAGGTTGAATACTATAAATCATTGAATCACCATAAAGTAAATGACTATTTGGAAACAAATCACACTTATAGGATTACAAAAATGTAAATGCAAGAAAACTCATTTCTAACAATAATTATAAGAGGGTGACAAAATTTACAGTTCATTTGTGTAAAAATCATTCATGATTTTTGGCATCAAACAAGCATCTAACAAAATTATTGGAACTTAGCAAATATTTCAACTTTATCTTTTCTGGTATCTATCTTGCAATCCACATCTCATAAGACTTTATTTAAGTACATCACACAGTCACAACAATAATGTAACATGTTAAACATACCGCATCTACGACCAGCTGGCAGGCGTTGATGTTGGAGATCAGCTGCGGCTTGCCCTGGGACTGGTCCGTGCCCTCCCTCAGAACTAGGATTTGTGGTTGCTGCAACAGAAAACAATCAACATATTTTATGTCTCAGAGCTACACATCTCTTTTACTGGTGTTGGACAGATCCTATGTCTAGAATTATTGCATGTTGCCAGAATTTATACACTTCTCAAATCCTAATGTAAAACACTTGACCATTTTAGAGACTTTTCTGGTCCTCTTGCATGCCATAGCAACCCTTGCAAGCCAGGATCAGCAATGGCATGCATTTTATATCACTGCTCTGTGAAGGTCAGTGAGTCTCACACTGAACTACTTCAGCCCATAGCAAAAGTACTCAAATAGAATGGAAGAGTTGGAGATATTAATCAACCATATCCAGAAAGTGGAAGACAAAATAATGAACAAACTTTAAAAATGAAAATGTTTACTTTGTTATTCATAAAGCTATAAATTTTTGATAAATAATACTGCACCTAAATTTCATTATTTACAGTAAAATAAAATTCATGGGAAACTTATTTGGCCTCAAATTCCAATGCTTGATATACTTTTAACTGGTATGTTTTAATTAAGAGAATGTAAATGAACTTTATTGTAATAGAAAATGCTTGTATAGTAATAATTTATTAAACAATCAAATATGGGTTGGGAATTTCGCAATGCTCACATTGCCCCCATATTTTGAGACCAACAATGGCTTTCAAAAGTTATTTTGCTGAGATACATTATCAAAATCAGACTAAAATGTGCCTAGTTGTGGACAGAATTATATGAATCTTCACTGCTGCGATTTTTTTATGAACAACTCTGCTTGCTCATAAAACGACATGGGTTGAACATAGCGGCATTAGTCATAAGTCCTCAGTAGATAATAATTCGATCAATTTTAAACATTATTTCAATTGTATTATAAAAAAATATACACCCAACTATGTTTTATGAATTTATTAATATTTCCTTTCATAAACACAGTTGATTATTATCTTTTTATGTCATTTATCTGAAATCACATGAACAGTTGGTTTTCCGATCATCTGTCACGGGATGACAGAATTCTTGTGTCGGCGAAACAATTTGTGAAAATTTCTAGAAATTCCACACAAAAGTTCCTTAATTACATCAAATTACTATAAGTTACAAGGTAAATTACAATTTTCCATACCCATCACGTCGATAAAAAATCACAGTTCTCATAAAATCATATAAAAACAAACGAATACCGAAATGTAACCTAAGTAAATATAATCATTTGTTCACCGAAAACTATTTAATTTGCAATTAAAATATAAACACTTATTGATAATTTCAGTATTAAAGAATTCTCTCAATTTATTAAACGAGAAAAAAAATTTAAGATCACAGAAAAAATTACAAATTTATTTACCATTTTGTTGAATTTTATCCCACAAACAAAACGAAAAACAACTGACAAAAAATTTACGGTGTTGCCAAGGTTTAACAGACAGTGGTAGAATATCAAAACTGTATGAATATAAAAGTCGGACAAATTCATAACTTTACACATACAACAAATATTTTTAATCGTTTGTGTTATAATTTTTGCTATGAATAAATTTTAAGAGATGAATATCACACAAACAACAGTACAGTGTTGTCTAATCAGATTTTTATATACTTTTATATTATGTATGAGAATTTATTCCAAAGATTACGTATAATGTGTATTTCGAAGAGATTGATAAAATAAACTTTATAAAAGGTAACAAAATAATATTTCAGTGTAGTAACAAAACGATATTCTGATTGGCTAACTCAACAATGAAAATTGGAACGGTTCTATAGTGAAGTGACATTCGATTATAGCCGAGCCGATTTGTAAGGCCAATTCAATCTTGGAGGCTGTGAAATTACCAACGAGTGCCGGCCCGCACAGGTATGTACAATTAAGTCATGAAAATATTAGGTTTAATTTTAATTTCTATATTTATAATTGTTATACCTAAAATGAGTCATAAATTAGGAATATTTTTTTATTTTATTTGTTGAATATTGAAATGTTTTTATAAGATAACACTCCTTGTTATAAATATTTTTCGATCAGTCTCAGATCAGATATTTTATTTTGTTGAAAGTTATTTCTATCTATTTCAAATAAACGCCATAATATCATTTATTGTATGTTTAAAAAATTTCAGGAATTGGTTTTATAAATAACATAATAAAACAAAGACAAAACAATTCTTGAGCTTGCGTATACACAGAAACATGTGTGTATGACTTAATTGTCTTCTGCGCACCGGAAATTCCTTATTTATTTTTCGTTTAACAATAGCTAAATATGGATCGTATTAGTTAGATGCCCTAATTCCATTATTTTGGATACCAAAACACATACGATAATTCGACTCTTTCTTGTACATTAAAAAGAATGATTTATGAGCAGTACTGACAAATTAACTAGCATCTCTAATTATACCATAAAATTGTTTGTCAAATTTAAAATCGATACTTCATTGATCGATTTGAATATTATATAGCACATCACTTTAAAGATAAAATGACATGTGTCAAACGCCGGTCGTAATTTTGGATTTGTATGCCGCGTTTCGTAGCAAAAAACGACTTTGCATGAAATTATTATTCCTAACTTGTTAAATTAATAATGTCTCGACAAGTAGATGTGAAGGCATTAGTCTCCCATATAGTTAGAGGCGATGGCGCGGATAAATGCCGAATTTGCATGGGAGATACCGCCGAGGGTCAAGTTTTCCTTGGCGACACGGTTATGATGGACGGAGACAAGGCGGTGACCCTCGCTGAGCTTCTAGAACTTATAACAGGCGTTGAGGTATGCGAGATTACATTTTTAATATCCGTAAAATATCGTATGTTTTGTTTATTTTCTGTAAAAAACGGAACGACATTATTCCCGCGCCGTTGACACAAAATGGCGTCATTGGATTGCGTTGTATTATTAGTTTGCACTATTTAATTCATTTCATAAACCTTTTCAATGTTTATTCTCATTATAACATATTGAATTGTGTTGCAAATATACTCTAAAATGATATTATCAGGAAATCTATTATTTTAATTTACTGTAAATGCGTTTATGGAGATGGCATGACAAGTCTTATTGTATTGTACTTTATACTCATAACTGCAAAAATGATAGAATTTATCAAATTAGGATATATACTTATATAAATTATACTATATGAATCAAAATAAATTTGTTCCTTCTAGCTGACTTTGCAAACAAAAAATAATATTTCCTGATGTAAGTAACTAAGATGTGATAAAAATAGGTCAGAATATACCCCTATCCAGGCTTTATAACAAGTTGGGCAGTTCCTTGACATCAGGCTGAAAATGTGGCCAATTGATTGAGCCAATGGTTGCAGGTGGCCGAGGATGATGACCTGCCAAATGGGCTGTGCAGAACATGCTCAGCATCTGCATTCAAGGCTGCTGAGTTCCGGACGTTCTGTCGCGAGGCCTCTAAACGCTGGACCACCACGCTAGACATGCTCAACATGATACCAAACAACAATTCAAAGAATATCTATGCTTTAATATTGGGCAACAAAATCTCCATATATGACAGTAAAATGTTCAAAGAACCCCAGGATAAGACAAAGGAAACTTGTCCAAAAGTTAAAACTGTTAAACATAAAAATTATGCAAAAAGTTTGCATTGTCAGTGTTCAACTTGTGGCCGAAGGTTTACATATGCACATGAACTGCATGTACATTTAAAAGAATCCATGGATTTGATCCAAGCTTGCTATGTTTGTGCCAAAATTATGAGTAGAGAGGATTTGCTCAAACACTTGGTGCAGAAACACAATAAAAAACCACATCCTTGCAAGAAATGTTCAACTATATTAACTTCCTCCTTGCAATACAAACAGCACATGGTGAAGGAGCATGGTCCTGGAGTGTGTACATGTGGAGATTGTGGGAGGACATTTCAGTCTACACAAGCATATCACGCTCATTTGTCCATCCATGCACCTAAAAACTGTCCTCGATGCTCAAAATTATTCCAAAACAAGAAATGCTATGTACACCATGTGAAAAAATGTTGTGACTTGCACAAAAACAGAAAAGAAGTGCATCAAACTAAACACAAGTTGTCCATACTGGTCAAAAACAAAGACAGACAGATCAAAGTAGGTTTGCGAGGCAGCGCCGATAAGGAATGCATTTGTGATTACTGCAAAAAACGATTTGCAGGAAAGAAATTTGTTGCAGCACATATCCAAATAGTCCACTTGAAGAACACACATAGACCATGTGCATATTGTGGCAAGTTGCTCGCTGCTGCACACATGTCGTCACACATGAAGAAGCACCAGCCATCCCAGAGTTACAAATGTGGTCACTGTGGAATTGTGTTAAAAACTAAGCTCGGATACAGTCAACATTTGCGGCTGCACACTGGTGAACGTCCATACACATGCCAGTACTGCGGAGAAACATTCACAGCATCCTCAAGGAAGTCAGAGCACATCCGTAAAACGCATAAGAGCACAGAGGAAGTGTTGCGGCATGCGTGCCAGCTCTGTCCGGCCCGATTCCGTCTCCCATACAGATTGAAAAAACATATTTTAACTGTCCACAGTAAAACCAAACCACCGCTGTATGAATGCAATAATTGTGAAGCTAAATTTGCTAGTTGTAGAGCACTTTTGGCACACAGTAGGATCTGTCAAATTTAACTGAGGCACTCATGGTATCAGGAAAGTTGATTATTTTCGCCCTGACCAAAAGATTATGCTGCATTTAAAAGTTTTATAAAATAAAATGTTGACTTGCAGAGTTCTCCATCGTCGCCATTATTATACCTGGCTGTCAAATTGCCTGCTTATACTTCACTTAAAAAAGATATTAGAATAGAAGATTAAGTAATAGATTAGAAATATACATTTTATTCAAAATGTCTTGAATAAAATGTATATTTCTAATGGTCTTGGTTTTGTTGCACTGAAGTGCCTTTGGAATTGGCGTGCAATCATTTTTGTTATCTTTAATATACACACAATTCAATCTTTGTGTTATGTGCTATAACTGGCATTATCAGATAATATTAAAAAATATTTATGAATAATTCAATCTTTATTTAATTGACTTGTTTGCTCTCAAATGTTAGTCGCCTGCACTGCGTTATCTTCTCTGGTTAAACGAGCGTCATGTACTATTTAGCTTGCCGAGCTCTCTCCCCTCCCATGTCAGGGAAATATGAACTCCCTACACGATTATCATTTGTGCGCGAGCTATGCCATTTTATTATGACGGTCTTACAATCGTATAACGTGTTTGACCTTTATTCATGATCGATCATATTGTGTAAAGAATTTTCTAGCCTTTATCTTTTTAAACTAAACATTACAATTAAGAAAGTGACAAATAACTAATGGGTACACATCCCTGTAGAAAGTATTCTTAACTATCCATAGTAAATTAAATAGCTTTTTTGTTGAAGACTATCAATATATCATAAGACTGCATTCAAGAATATAATATTTAACATCCCAAATGTTTTGAAGAAACTCAAACCCATGTTGAAGTGACAAAGGAAAATTGTTTTAGGTGGAGAGCAACTCTGTGCTGCCAAATAAACTGTGCAAACTCTGCATGGCGCACATAACCGCCTTCATTCCATTCCTGCTCCTGTGCAGGGAATCTTCCCAAAGGTGGGAACAAATCACGGGAATATTGAAGGACATCAAAGTTCCAAAAAAGGCAAAAAGTTATTACGTCTTAGTCCTAAAAGATATAAGGACTTATTCTAGTACAAGAACAGCTGAGAACGAAAAGGATGCTTTGCAAAACTTGAAGACTAAAATAACTAACCGAAAGTCTTATACCAAACGGATAGCAAAAGAGGGTCGCATGATTAAAATGAGGGATGCACCGAAAATGACTTGCCCTGAATGCAAAAGCATCTATACGAACATTGTAAAGTTCAATACACACATAAAAAACGTAAAAAAGAAAATGTGCGTACTCTGCAATGTTCTAATAGATTTGGATACGTACGAGGCACATCTGAACACTCACACTGACAAGGTTTTTGCTTGTAATATGTGTCCCGAGGCGTTTTTAAGAGAAAAGTCTCTACAAATTCATAAATTTAAACACAAAGGAGACCATGTTTGTGTGGAATGCAAGCTAAGTTTCATGACGTCGGCGAACCTTGCGGCGCATTTAGTGATACACCAGTCGCAAGTGTGCGCTGGATGCGGTAACAAGTTCAATAGGATATGCTACACGAAACATAAGCAAAAGTGCTCGTTCATAGAAGAAAATAGAAGATTCATCTGTGACTACTGTTCAAAAGAATACACTCGAAGAAGTACTCTAAAACTGCATATAATTCACAACCATTTGACGGGAAAACAATTTCAGTGTGACCAGTGTGGTAAGACGTTCCTCAGCCGCGCGCATTTGGTGGAACACGGCAATACTCACAACAAAATCGTCGATCGATACGTCTGCTCGAAGTGCGGCAATAAGTTCAGCACCAGGAGGGGCCATGAGAGGCATTTGAAGAAACACGACTCTGGCACTTATGGGGTTAGATCTAAAAAGAAGAGCAAATATGTCTGCCCGATCTGTAAAAAGGTTTACTATCAAAAGAAGAGTATTGACAGTCATCTGAGGGTCAAGCATGATGTTGTTAAAATTTCTTTTGAATAATAACTATTATCTATGTCTGCTCTAAGGAAGGAAACACGGGGTACCAGAAAACGTCATAGAATGAATGAATGGTAATGAATGGTACACAGTCCAGTACACTGGACTGTGTACCAAGATGAGACTGTGGATCGAGCCACGTGAATTCGAGCCCACGTTTTGAAAGTCAGTTTTAGAAAACGATGGATCGCAATAGATTCAGTGCGGACTAAACTTAAAAAAATAAACTAAATAAAAGCAAATTGAGCAAATCATTGGTAACCACACCAGGCAAAACTAGCAAACAAACGCATAATATAAACCTATTTTATTTTTAATTTATCTTTAAGCCGATATTTACATCATTATTAGACCGCCTTTATTGTAATATCTTTAACTATTTGTACACGACTATTCCGTTTTTCATCACTTTTTGATAAATAATACATTATCTGGCGTCTAGGATAAAAAAAATACTTGGGATTAATTTATTTCACTACGGCATCGGCAGTCTCCACAAAACTTCAGTGTACAAGTTGGAAGTTCATAGAAGAGCGGACTGATCGGTGACGTGGTTTCAGGTGGGAGAGGAGCCCGCGCTGCCGCAGGGCCTGTGCAGGAGCTGCTCCGAGCAGGCCATGGCCGCCGTGCGCTACCGGCAGCTGTGCCTCCAGTCCAACCAACAATGGAGAGACGCCACTGTCTGCCTCGCACAAATACATGCCGCCGCCGATGAGGACAAAACCTTCTTCGTTCTGTACAACGGGCGCATGATGATCATCAAGGACCAAGTCGCGCGCATACCGAACGAGACCGAAGCTGTGAAGAGGATCAACCTCAGATTCACTGATCCAGAGGTTGACCGGCCGCCAAAGAGAGTCAAACGCTCATTCCCACCGGTCAGCTGCCAATGTCCGGATTGCGACAAAAGCTTTTCAAATACGGAATTCTTGAACTTCCATCTAAAAACCTCGCTGAAACGAGCATGTCAAGTATGTGGTGTAGTCATGCCGAAGAAAAATCTAGCGAAACACTTGCAAGAAAAACATAACGTGTCGGTAGTGGAGTGCAGCGTATGCCACAGCAACTTCGACACGCACCAGCAGCTGGACCAGCACAATGCCACGGCCCACGGCCCTGACACGTTTTCATGTCACTGCTGTGGCAGCGGATTCAGCAACCACCGAGCACTGCGAGCTCACATGTACTCGCACACACTATTCCACTGCAATGCTTGTGGGGCAAGTTTCGAGAATCGAAAATGCTACAAGTATCATCAGAAACAGTGCAAAAGACCAGGCGGGCCTCAGGAAGATGTGTTCATATGTGACTACTGCAATATAGAATACAACAGGAAGCCTTCCTTACGGATCCATATGATCCAGAAGCATTTGAATATCAACCCGTACGTGTGCCAAGTGTGCGGCAAGAGGGCTTCGACAATGGCGCACTTGAAATCCCACATGAAGACGCACAACGCGACGCGCAGCGTGTTCCAATGCCACTGCGGCGCCAAGATGCGGACAGAGGTTGGATACCAACTGCACCAGCGGATCCACTCGGGGGAGAGGCCGTACGAGTGCGAGACGTGCGGAGACCGGTTCCTCTCCGCGTCGCGGCGGCTCGACCACATCAAGCGGCGGCACCGCGGTACCGCAGACATGCCGCACGCTTGCTACAAGTGCTCTGCCACTTTTATCAGGCCCTGGGAACTACGCAAACATTTCGTAACTGTCCACAACGACGTGATGGAGCAGCCAGTCAAGCCTAGAGAGGGACCAATCAGGCGCCGATTCAAATCCAAACTTAAGCTGTGAATAGATACTGTAGCTTTGAAATGATATTCAAATTAAGTTAGCTTTATTAGAGTATCTTTATATAGTGTCATTGCAATACATTTTAGTGTAAATCTAAATAAATTTACAAGTAAATATAATAATGAGCAGTCAGCCTTTTACAGTGATCTTAAGTTAGGTTAGGAGTAAAAATATGAATTTAACAATACCATATTCAGAAAAGAAAAATCTTGTCAAAATCATACTAACACTCTGTCATCTTTATTGTATTCGCAGTGCATGACAACTCTTAAATCTTAACACAGGCACTACTTTAATCAGTAATTTTATTAGCCTGGATATTATAATCAACAGAATAAGAAACAGGCACGCTCGCTTAGCATCTAGATTTTATGATGTATTACGAACTAGATTTCATTTCGTTATGTCTCAGTCCGTCTCCATAAACGCATTTACCTCGATTGACTGTTAGGAATCTTTATTAAAATAAAATAATGATGCTAAGCCATCAGCAGTTATTACATGTTCTTAAAACTGCATCACAATATTAAACTAACTAAACAACCAGCTAGATGATTGTAAGAATGAATTTGTAATGTGGGTATTTCGGGATCTCTGAATCACGAAGATATCCAAACTTAGCCAAACTAAATTCATAATTATAAATACTTACACATCACAAACTACATCAATATTTCCCTAAACAGTCTCCTCGGGTTTTCTTCTCGTTCCAGATAAAGGAAGAGTCATTATGTCCAAACACGGCGTGCGTGTCGTGTGCCAGCACGGCACTGGCTGCACAGGAATTCCGATACTTCGTCCAATCCTCACAGAACATGTGGAAGAAGGCCATCACAAACCTCTCGGGTCTGCCCACCACAATGTCCTCCCCGCTGAAGTCGCTATGTGTGCTCATTACGCCGAACGACATGCGCGTACAGACAGTGAAAAACTACGCCAATGGCGATGCTAAAACTGTATTGAACAGGCTCAAAACAGGGATCGGTAGGAAGCCCTTCGGGCGAAAACCTCGCACTGACCGCACGGGCCCGTCGTGCACGTGTCCCGACTGCGGGAAGAGCTTCCTCAGCCCACACTTCCTGAACTTGCACCTGATAAACAGTGGGCAAAAGGAGGCGTGTGTGCTGTGCGGCGATGTAGTGTTACGCGGCCAGCAGATGAAGGAACACATGAGCGCTGCGCATCATACTGACCTGCTACTCTGCAATGAATGCCCGCTGTTGTTCTCCAACGAACAGGAGCTGTCGAAGCACATTAAAATATGTCACCAACCAGGTTGTTTAACGTGCGGTGAGTGCGGCAGAAGTTTCCCTAGAAAAGTGGCGTTCGACCATCACACACAGATGCATATGGTGCGGACTTGTCGCAGCTGCGGCGCGCAGTTCACGAACCGAGGCTGTTACAGGGAGCACAGGATGCAGTGCGAGCCCGATGCGAAGCCTAGCATGGACAGCGTGCCGCGAGCCCGCCGGTCTAACATTCGCGACCCGGCGACCTACACGTGCGACTACTGCGGGAAGACGTACTCCTCGCGGCCGCAGCTCAAGAACCACATCCTGTGGATCCACATGGACGTGCGCCCGCACCAGTGCCAATGGTGCGGGAAGCGGTTCTACACGCCGGCACGACTTGCCGAACACACAGTGGTTCACACGCGAGTGCGGAACTTTGAGTGCGACATATGTGGTGCAAAATTGGTGACAAAAATGGCGGCGATATACCACAAGCGGCGGCACACGGGTGAGCGGCCGTACAAGTGCGAGGACTGTGGGGAGAGCTTCATATCATCCTCGCGCAGATCAGAGCACGCCAAGCGGAAGCACAATAGAGGCATAAAGCCCCAGTGCCATTTATGTCCGGCCAATTTTGTCAGGAAACAAGAGTTGAAGAGGCACATAGAGAAGAACCACACGTCACACAGAGCGAATGTTTGATGGTGTAAATTGAATGAAAATAAACATGGGTAACCCCAGGTCCTAGGCCTATTAACGTGTGGTACCTGTTACGGTTTCCCGCGTATTCCTCTAATAATGAGTTCTCGAGTCAATTCCGTAAATAAATTGGGTGGCATGGCATGGACTTCGTTCTTCCGTTAAGATTACTATATTTATAGGTAGGTATAATTGATGAGTTGAAATATTAAATATAAATTACACATATTAAAAGACTGCCTTTGTACAGTCAGTGTAAGACACACATCAATCGGTAGGTAATGATTTATTAAAATTCTAGATATTGTATTCTTGAAGTGATATCTGTCGTAAGAAATTGACACAAATATATATAATTAATTTTTTTTTTTTTTTGGTAATTGACCCCGCCGTCAACACCGGGGGAAAACCGGGAATACTAGAATCCTCCGGCTTTGCGACTGCAGGGTCCTGGAGGAAAGTTAGTAGGGGATAGCAGGAAAGGAAGTGTTTGGAAAGGATAAGGAAAACTCTTAGAATGGGAGGAGGGGAGAAGCATAGGAACTGTTCGCGAGCCTTTATGTGAATTGGCAATCATGAGGTATATACACTTATGTAACTGTGTGCCTACTGCCTAGAGCCGCGACAAATGTCCTAATGTATGGGCGTGCATACCATGCGCACAAGAATTGCCTCAGCGGGGGATGGCACGAATATTGTCGTTCACTTCGAAATACTATAACTAGAAATTTTATAATAGCTACAAATAAGTTTATATGGTCTTTGTAATGAACAGGGTAAGTACATTTTTTAGGTTGCACATTTTATTTCCCGCCAATTTGTAAACATCGATAAAAAATGGCGGCAAAATAGACGAAACACACAATATGAATTTCTCCACTTATTATAGTTGTAAATGGGGAATATAGTATCTACTTGATAATTATTAATTTAACTATGATTTTATGGATACTACAAGTCATGAAAACATGAAAATTGTTTTATGCAGTAAACACGACCAAAGTAATTATTTTTACTCATTTTTATAATAAGGTCGCATGAATCCAGATTGTTTCTGACATTCTTACAATAGTGATTATAAATCGGTGTTTTAACCAATGAATTGTTCTGTTCTTGAAAAAAATTGAAAGGCAGTGCTGCTGAGATGGATTATCTGTATATGGGACATAAAAAAAAAACCTGTGTAGATTTTAGTTTCAGCGCCCTTTTTTTATGTCCCAAAACTGTAATTTTTATTTGTAAATGGTTCTGTCAGCTTGTTAGTACGTAATTACATATCTAATATAAAAAATCTGTACGAAAAGCTATATCCAATTTTTTCGACGATCCTTTTTTTTAGATCCCAATAATACTATTTTGGTTTGTTAAACCCATCTTCTAGTACGAAACCGAAACATAAATCTAACAGCCGTTACAATCCCAATCTCAATCTTCAATCGATTCCGAGAATGAACCAATCAAAATAAGACATTTGTGAGCACGTAAAAAAACTGTTCTGATTGGTCCATTTTCGAGATAGGTCGAAAAAGCGTGTATTTATTGAAAACAGTGGTAAATTTGCAAGTCTTTAAATCTATATCTCTATTAATATGTGTATCCATTTAAAAAATTTATGATGTGTTAAAAATCTATAAATACATAATGACGGTCTCCAAGAAAAACATCTCATCTGCAAATTGACTAGTTGCAGTATGAAGGTTTTAAGTGAAAATATAAAAATAAATTTTACTTATTTCAAAACTATTGATTGTTATCAAAAATTTATTTAATTTCTATTTTGATGTGAGTAATTGATTTTTATATTTTCACCTTACTTAGAGATGTGATTTTGTTCGTGGAGGCCGCCGATAGTGAAGGAAGAAGACACGATAAGGCTTATTTTTATGGCGACGAGCATATAAAGCCATTCCGCCAACCACTTGTAAAGTTATTCATCGAAGATCTTTCTTGATTGATAAGTTATTTTTTTTAACGAGTGTCTTATGAAAGTTTTATAGAGCCAAGCCTACGTACTTTGTAATGAGTATTATTCTTTTGTAAATATAGCGTTTTATTTTTTCCTGTTAACATGTTCGGTATTTATGATTTAAACGTGACATTCATTTAGACTGCAATTATTAGAAAAATAATAAGTATTATGCAAAATAATTTTGTTTTATTTGTGTTTATATTCTACTTCTGCAAGCATATGTATTTATACCCCCTAAAAAATACCTAAACTAAGAAAAATACACGCCGACTATATCTAATGTAGATCAGCCATACCTGCCTTTTATACGGACCACAAATACTTCTCTAGTTCACAACGTAAATTCAGGTATAAAAAAGGATGTAATTAAAATAATTTTATTTTAATAAATCGTGGACACATGCGATGGGAACACGCTTGGCGTAAAATTGGTGCGTTGGTGTTCGCGCCATAAATGCGTGATGTGTGTGTGGACACGAGTAACTAAATGATTTGAATCTAATAGTTAATGTACTCAGTTCTTTAGTTTTTTTTAAAACAAATAGCCCACTTGAATAGCCTTAAGTTGCATACAAAAGCATCGCCAGCTGCGTGCGATTCAGGAGCGTAGCTAACGACGTATAAGTGATACAGTACCCCCTAGCTTTGGGGCCACTCTTGGTCCATACCAACATTAAACTAAGCGGGGGCCCAAAAATTCGCACTGCCTTGAAGAGCCCCCAATAAATATAGATATAAATCCCGTCTAGGCAAGCTACGGTACTGGTGCGATCCATACATTAATAATAACTGCTGTAGGAAAATATTTTCACAACTTGAACCTACTATTTTAAATGTCCATAGTGTTATTTTTTTGTATACACGTATCGCTACGTCGAACGAAAAAAAAAACGAAAGAGTATTCTGCATCTCGTGGTCTGCCTGTCAGGTTGGTTGGTCTGGTCTGTTGGACAAAAATAAATAAACTAGAATACTCTTATTTGGTTCTTAGTTCGACTTCAATTTACAACACCATCTATTGTCACTAAACATAACCAATTCTTTGATAAATACAATATTGCTGAAACAAGTTTATGAGGCCACATAGCATAAGCTAATATCTTTAACTACATTTATGGGTTTTACTGATTATTATCAAAATGATTGAAACTTTACAAGAAGTATAGCAATTTACATAGTTGTTTTTCACTAAATTTAATTGCTAATACGCGGTTATAGATGGCACTAAAATGTTAAAATGAAAGATACATGAATTTATTGTTTTCTCGTAATTTGGTCTATAGTTTACACATTCAAAGACCGTACGAACTCTATTTAAACACCAATTTAAAACGACATAAGAAGTATTAGTACTATTGCAAATTTTAATGTAGTTTTACACTAGTCCAAAAGATAAAGGTATAATATATTAGCAAGCTAGGTGTACATATTCGTCGAAAGGCAACACTTTCATTCAACTAAAAAGATCATCAGCGATTTAACACATAGCCATATTTAAAAAAATAGTGTCTAAAAAATGTACTGCAACCGAATATGATCATAAAATCATTGTATGTTCATTGGACCGAATCGTAACCAAACAGCATTTATTCTCGACGAGCGTGTACATCTCAGAGTACATCTTACCGTAAATTCTATTTTTGTTTTTTACAACTAAGATCGGACCGTATCTCACTTATTGGAAAATTCAACTGTATGTTATACCTATCTCTTTTACACACAAGGAGATGTGACATCAATGCATTTCATTTATTCTTTTTGCAATAAATAACCGCATTGAAGTCTACGGAATGGCACTCTAATAAACATTTAAACACAAAGTGAGGTTCAGGGCAAATAAAATTTCTAAATTATTTAATCAAAAATGTCGTTTAACACCGATCTACGGCAATTATTAAAGCCGTATTATTGGATTAATATAATATTAAGTATTTCGTACATAGTATGTAAGAGAACATCTGTTATTTGCAATTTTCTGTTCGAGAACTCTGATTGCGAGCTCGACAGTAGAGAAACGGAAATTCTATTTTTCCTAATTATAGTGGTTATGTTGAGAACAAGGAAGGCGGGAAGTGTGACGATGGTAAATTATCTCTCGTCCTCCTTCGTTTATACAAAGATCGCGAATTTGATACTTTGGTTATACGCCGATATCAGGTAAGACATTTTTTATTTATTTTATTTATATATTATTTAACTACATAATTAATAAATACTGCTTTTTTCTAGTTATCCCTAATCTAAAACCTCTACAATAAAGTATAAAACGATCTAACATTCAGAAGAAGTTCTAAAATGTAGTATAAAAGATTCTTGGAAATAATTTGTAGTAAGTAAATTAAAATAAACTGTTTATAGATATGGCCTCCCATACGCGGCAATACTCATTCTGTGTGCCCTGCTCCTCCCCGAGCCCACGTACATGGGGCCAGAACATGTGGTGTACTTCCGCGGCCCTCAGAGCCTGGACGAGGAGCTGAAGCACCACAAGACCACCACCTGGATTGTATGTCTGTATGCTGCGTGGCACCCGGCCTGCGTCACCTTCGCTCCTGTGTTTGCGGAGCTCTCGGCCAGTTACCATTTGGATAATTTGAAGTTTGGCAAGCTGGATGTTGGCAGGTGTTTACAAATAATATTATATTTGTCTCTTATTTTCAGAATTTCACATAGGCAAGCAAAGTTTCACGTATGATACATCAAAACAATTTAGAAGAATTATTGTTATTATTACTAAATTACATTTAAATCAATTATATAATTACAATCATGTTTAATTAGGAAAAAAAACATTTAAAAAGGCCAAGGTAGTTGGCTTGGGTTGCAGCTAAGAGAAGATAAAAGATATGACTTCACAATCCTCACCAGTGAGGACCATATGAACCCCTAGTGTAGCTATCCGACCAGCCTTTCACTAGCTACTTAAGCCATCTCGCTTACCCCAAGAAAAAAGGCAGAGAGAAACTTGTGATTTTTTTTTGTTATTGTCAATTTATTCATATAAAATATAACAGCAAATACAGCCTTATTCTATAAAACAATTTAAAAAAAAATGCTTTATTCATCACGTAGGCGAACATAGTTGCACTTATGATAAGTCAAGGTACATGAGAATATTCAATTATTACTTAATTAGATTAGCTTATATAAACAAAGACAATAAAATAAATGAAAAATATACTTAGTAAACAAGAAGCCAGCTCGGGCTGGCAGGGAAGAAGAAATAAAATTATGTATGGATGTATTTTTAAATAAGCAATAAGGGAGAAACGCGTCGCGATCCTCACCGGTGAGGACAATAAAAGCCCTAACCTAGCTAACCTACCAGCCTTTCACTAACTACCTAGCGATGACTACCCGAAGAAGAAAGGCAGAAAGAAACTCCGGGCTTTATTTTTTGTCATCAATTGTCCATTCTTTTATAATATTGTTATTAAATATATATATATTTTTTTAATAAGTCTTTTCTATACAAAGTCTGATTAATTATATAAGCTAATACACGCATTTGCAACCTATATAACTTGCTTGTATTATGGTTGGTCACAGGAATTTGGATGCTGTATCTAGGTCAAACTATTTTCTTTATAGTACTGAAGTAACCCTAATCAGTTCCAACTTTTATATCATGATAAGGAAGTCTCTAGTTAAGAAATTTTCTTGTTAAAAGACTATGGTGTATTTACCAAATTAAATAAGATTTAAGGCTGTTACAAGCATATGGTTAGCTATTTGATACTAGTCTCCTGTAAATGGTGTCTTCAGCCTCCATAGGTATTGAAATTAAACTAGTTTTTGGATTATATTGGGGTTTTCTGTATTAAAATTGTCTTTAAAAAAAGTAAAATAATAAAAGGTACTAAAATAATGGCACACCAACAATTAATAGAATACACCAAGACTAAACATGCATAATTAAAAATATTTTTTTTATCCTCAGATATTCAGATGCAGCAGAGATCTACAGGATCCAGGACGGGCCCACCAGTCGCCAGCTGCCGACGTTGCTGCTCTTCTCTGAGGGCAAGGAGAAGATGAGGAGGCCACAAGCAGACCACACCGGCAAGCTCCAGAAGTAAGTTGTTAACAGATATTTTTTCACATAAAGCTGGTAACATTGACTATTATCTTTGTTTAACTTCAACGGTTTAGGCAGTGTATGCCAAGATAGCATTTTATTTTTCTACTTACTTGATATGCATTGTTATATTATGAACAAATTACACAAAATCATTATAAATTGTAGTCTATGTGTTTTTCTGATGTATAACCAATATACAATATACTGTAAAGTTTCATCAAAATGCGTTCAGTAGTTTTTTCGTGAAAGAGGATCAAATATACATACATCCATGCTCACATACTTTCACATTATAATAGTAGGATTATATTATCCCTAACTCACTTCAGACTCCCTGAACTAATATATTTTAACATTTTTCAGATTTTTATTTTCCAAAGACAATATAAAAGCTGCATTAGACCTCGACGGTCTGTACCAAACATGCAAGGAGAAGCTCGCCGCCGCCAAAAACGCCAAGAAGACCGAGTAGACCGTCAGTATTCCGAGAAGACCGGAGTGTTCTAAGTTATTTAAGGGCACAGTGATGAGTTTTATACATTTAAATCATTAATAAAGCCAGTAGACCGAGTAGACCGTATGAAATTTTTGCAAACAAAAAATATTTCAGCTTTCATAATCTTGTCAGATTTAATTATAATAGTAATTTGCTGGTAGTAAGATATAAACCCGGATAGCGACCACCGTACACAAGGTATTGAAACCCGCCATAATTTGCCACGTATTTTGTCGAGCTCCAGGATCAACCTATGTGTATCCGGTTTCGACAGGCCGGCATAATTGTGTCGACTGCCGAGAGGTAATCACCTCTCGTCTGTTGCAACTGTCGAAATTCTATTGAACCCCAATCCACTTACCACCACGTGCACTAGGGTCACTTTGCCGTGCACATACCTATTATATAAAAGTAAATTAAGTCTTAACATACTTAAGGAATTAGTGTAGCTACAATTAATATGACATTCTTTCATAATAAGTAGTACATTCACTTTATACAAATAACTATCCTTGAATAGAGATGCAGCTGATGCTAATCTTTAAATGTCCTGATTTTTGTCACATGTTGCATTTTCAAACACTAGAGTGACAAATCACTGGCTCACTACAAGGTTCGACTTTATATTTTATGTACAAATGGAATTAAATATCACATAATTCTGTCTTTTCCAGTGACGCTTCCAATAATACCCAAAGATAAAGATGTAACCATGAATTTTGATGTTCTAATATTTATGATTTTTTTTACAAGATTTGTCATAATTAACATAGTACGTTCTATAACTTGTTATATGGGAATATGTACTCTAACTTGATAAATTAAACTCCAGGGATCGTACTGAGTAGGTTTTGTATTTCAAAGTTCCAGTGTACTTAGATGGTAATAGTAACAAATTAGTAGGCATTCTGAATTAACAAAGGCGCACGTCGCTTTTATATCAGAGGCGTGGTGTACTGTGTGACACAGCGTTCCCGCACAACTACGTGCACTTACATAGTTGTAGAAGTGTGTGAGTCCCTACAGACATTGTTATAGTGAGCCAGTGAATTGTAGGGGAAGGAACTCAATTAATTCTAGACAGATTTTGAAGATTACAAACAGTTCATCATTAAACATCCTAATCATAAGTATATTTATATTATCCTTGTAAAATGAGAAGCTGACGCACATATGATATAAATAGAATTTCTAACCTTTCATAGATAGTTCCTATGGTCTTTGAACTGTTTTATTATTTATAGACGTAAGGTCAGTCGGGGGAAGTGCGCCATAAAATTTTCATAGCTGGATTCAATGTAAAATAATTTCTTTTTGTGCTGACTTAAGTATGTAATTTTATTAATTTAAGAATATTTGGTATTTTGTGATAACAACCTATAGCCATTCAAGGAAATCGGACCATAAATTAATAATATTTTGCTCAAAGTAAAAAAAAATGGTAGTAGGCGCACTTGCCTCTGGAAATGGGGTAAGTGCGCCTGTGTAAAAAAAACGCCAATATGAAACATTATAAAGAAATCACTCATTTTAGTTTATAGAGAAATAAGTTTTACTCGCATTGCTCTTGGATAATTTTTAATCACTCAATATTATAACAAACTATGGCTGTCAAATCAAATTCGGGGTAAGTGCGCCATATGTTTGTAAATCAGGGCTTCAAAACATTTTAGATTTTTTTTTTGCTATATTTAGGTATTAATATTATAGTTTTGTGTGCGGATATGTTGGAATAAAAAATGGTAGCCCTAATACAAAATCCATTTTATTTCAAAAAACTAAAAAAAAACATACAAAAATGTAGGAATTAACAATTTTGAATGCCTTATAAGTCAATTACTTAGAATTTGGCCTTATGACATTTAATATGTTTTAGCTGCATTATACCCAAATAACGTGCCTGATCGAACAGTTGCAACCTCGTCACCTAAAGTTGCTCTAGACCAAGATATTTCATTTTTTCTTTTGTAAAAACGAATTAAATAATACGCCCTTTTATTTAAGTCGGCTCAAAACAAAATACAATATAAAATTTTAATAATAATTCATATTAGTAAAACATATTTTCAAAAAAGGTTGGTAATATATGGTTCAGGGGCAAGTGCGCCATACGACTAGTATCTGTGGCGCACTTGCCCTACTCGACAATTTTGAGGTACATTTTTTCGCATTGCTAAAAAAATCCTTTATTTTAGTATATATAAATAAAATTCAGGCAGGAAGTTAAAATAAAAGGTTTAAACTATGTACTCACCTTGCTGGTTTACAGAAATATGTTAAATATCTTAAAATATTTGATGTTATCTTTCACGGGGTCATCTCTGTTTACAGGTCTAAATGACACTTAAAATAAAATGGCGAATAAATCGTATTAAAATGAACAGAGCCATTTATGGTTTTTAGTGGAACTGTATTTCAGTTAGTAGCATAGATATAAGGTTGCGGTAATTGTATAACATCAATAGTTTTCGATTTTTTTAGGGCAGGTGCACTTACCCCGTCGGCGCACTTGCCCCACCTGACCTTATATTTTTATTATTAAGCTGAAAGAAATCAGATCTGAGTGACATTTGTGTTAAACATGAAAGCTTGAGCGACCAACACGCATTAATTTGACACTGCATTTCCTTTAATTAAAATAATATTTTATAAATACACTAGCTTTTGCCCGCGGCTCCGCCCGCGTTTTAAAGTTTTTCAGGCTAAAGTTTTCCGTTATAAAAGTAGTAGTTTCCCGGGAGCCTTTGTTCTTCCCAGGGTCTCAAACTCTCTCCATACCAAATTTCATCTTAATACGTTGGGTAGTTTTTGAGTTTAACACGTCCAGGCAGACAGATGCAGCGGGGGACTTTGTTTTATAATATATTTTTGTAGAACTTTTTAAGAGGAACAATCCCGTCATACATCATTATTGCATAACTTTAACCGTTTACGCAGCGCACGCAACGGAAGCTCTCAAAACTAATAAATTTTCCCCGTTTTTGCAACATGTTTCATTACTGCTCCGCTCCTATTGGTCATAGCGTGATGATATATAACTTAGAGCACTCCACAAACAAAGGGCTATCCAACGCAAAAATATTTTTTCCGTTTGGACCGGTAGTTCCTGAGATTAGCCATAACTGCTCCGCTCCTATTGGGTATAGCGTGATGATATATAGCCTTTAGCACTCCACGAACAAAGGGCTATTCAACGCAAAAAGATTTTTTCAGTTTGGACCGGTAGTTCCTGAGATTAGCCATTACTGCTCCGCTCCTATTGGGTATAGCGTGATGATATATAGCCTCTAGCATTCCACGAACAAAGGGCTATCTAACGCAAAAAGAATTTTTCAGTTTGGACCGGTAGTTCCTGAGATTAGCCATTACTGCCCCGCTCCTATTGGGTATAGCGTGATGATATATAGCCTATAGCACTCCACGAATAAAGGGCTATCCAACGCAAAAAGAATTTTTCAGTTTGGACTGGTAGTTCCTGAGATCGCGTTCAAACAAACAAACAAACAAACAAACTCTTCAGCTTTATATAAAAGTATAGATTTTCACTTTCGCTGCGACATACACAAATTATGCATATTTACTTGTGCGACAAGTGTGCAGTTAACATACGAGTGCGTTGCAAACAATACCCTTCCAGAACTGGAGGATAACACGCCAGGTGCGTTTTCGAGCGCTACGACAGAGCGGGAAAACACACGACGTGTGATCAAACTTTACTATATATTTTTTTTTATATATCATTACTTATTTTTGAGTTTTGATAAATTATTATTTTATTTGCGCAAAACAGACTTAAATTTGTTATTACTAGGGGTCATTATGCATTTATAAAGATTTCGGTTAAGTTTAGTTTCGTCACATGTTATTATGTAGTGTTGGTCGCTTTTGCGCTCATGTTTTTATCTGTATATTATTTTTGTGTTCAAATCGTGTTTGTTATTTTTATTGTTCAATAAATTGTATTGCTTGTAAAGGTATTTTGTTTGCAGTTTCAAAATTTCCCAAAATCTACATTATAATTATGAAATAAATAAAAACAAATTAAAATAAATATTTATTATAAATGACTAGATATAATATTTACATTATATTTGAAATAATTGTCTTTAACAACATACTAGTAATAACAGAAACATTCTATTGGAACCAAATGTAAAAAATAATATTGAATAGTCTTTGCAGTATTTAATTCATAATGTAATTTAACTGGACACCTTTAATAATTATTCATGTTTCAAATTATACTATACATCTGGGTCTAAAAGCTAAATTCAAAAGTAAAGCCTGCTAAATATAGCAGAGAGCATTACTTTCCCAAACGACAAATGTTAACATCACTTCAAAGCATGGGCGTAGGGGAGGTTGGTGTTAGGATGCCAATCCAAAATATTCAACTAATAATTGGTTAAGACTTTAAAGCTGACAAACTTTGGTTATTTTTTTCTAAGGATTATGAATGTCATTCAAGGCACATTTTGGCTTTCTTTCTGACCCCCGCTGATACTGAAACCTGGCTACGCCCATACTTTAAAAGTTTTTCATTCTTAGTGTTAAGCGACCATAATTCCCACATATATGTATTTGATGCTCTGTTTTACAGCCCCGTAAGGTCATTTTGATATTGCGTAATTAAATGAAACCATGCACTCATCTTCTTAAAAATAACATTTTAATAACTTACTCGAACCGTGGATTTGAAAATACAAATAAAATAGTTTCGAACAAAATATCATTGAAGAGTAATTTTAAGTTTATACGCCTTTATGCCACTACTAAGAGAATTCTAAGACAATCACAGTTTCAGTCAGAAATACACTAACGCGCTCGACATATTCGTACTAAACTTCAAAATGACCAAAATATCGGCGAGTAAAAACAGGATATCTGGTGAAAATATTCTTTATTCATGAATGATATTAAGCACAATTTTGGAAGAGATAAAGACAAGTATGGCATATCATTAATTAACGCAATGTCAAAATGACCCTGTATATAGAATAGGGTGAGTTGGGTCAACATTGGATCACAGTGTAAAACGATTTCAAACTTACTGCTAAATTGTAACTAAAGCTAATACCGGAAGGGGGGGGGGGGGGGTAACATCGTATCAAACAGCGGAACTCACCCCTTCTCTGACACCCCCACTTGTAAAGCACAAGGACAATCCCTTTTGTAAATTAGTAATCATTGGCTTTGTAAACTGATTTGGAGAAAAAAATACTAAAGCTTATATAGGTGCAAGTAATTTTGGTACATTACAGAATTTAATTTCAGACATCATTGTTTGAATAATGAAATTTTGGTAGGTTTTGCGGTAATCTTGAAACGACGGAAATACCCCATGTCCGATATTACCCTAACTCGTTCTAGCTCACTTACTAAACTAAAATAAATCACTTACTACCTTCTCTATTTACAAACACCCATGAAACTCAACAAACAATATTTACTTATTTTTGTAGAGGATTTTCTATAACAAATATATCTTAAGAGAGCAATACAAAGTAAGCTCGCGCTACGAATTATACTTAACTATTTTAATATTTTACACTATTTCCTTACACTAACCTATACAGGGTGTTACAAAAAGGCGGTAGAAAAACAATTAGGTGGGAATGCCTATAGCAAGCACAACAAACCTTTATTGGTTAACAAGCAATTATTTGTGAAAAAATCTATAATTTACCTGGTGCGGTCACGCAGGGTCAAACTTGGCTATAGCCTTGCCTAGGCTTTTGTAGCAACCATTCTCTTTTTTAGATTACAATAAGATATTAGACTAATTTTTGTGCTTCTTTTTATCAAATATTTTCCTTGTAACACAAAGAGAATTAAAGTTCAGAAAAAATTAAGCCTTTGAATTTCGGTAGTAGGATTAAATATTAAATACGATGCGTGTGAAAGAGATAAAGCGATAATTCAATGTGACCACCCCACCCCTGCACATAACAAAATATTTGAAATATGAATTACTGACTCATTTCTTAACCAATATCAATGCTGTTTTCACAGAAGGACTCGTTTTTCGTACTATTTCCTGCTATATAGATAATTCTGTACAATGACAAAAATAATACTCTATTAAGTATGTGATCAACTGTTATGTATACGACCTTTTTGTATCACACTGTATATTAAAAAATAAATAAAAATTGGAAGCATTTGGAGCCAGCCTCCCCATTTCAACCCAACCAACAAAACCGAAATGAAATGTCTCAATGCATTTTGTATAATGTAGGCTTTCTACTGGACATATTTTATCCTTAGGAAAACTAAGAATTCTGCATAATTACAAGGGTATGTGAAGCCTGCCAACCCTGGTAAGTATGGCGAACTACGGCCTAAACCTTTTCAGAAGTATAGAAAGACAATGTCCAATAGCACAACAGTACACAAAATGGATCTGATATTTTGTTTTAACCAAAACCGAGTACCAAAGGTATTAACAACAGACTGATGTTATTGTATTGCTTAAAGTTCGTTAAAATATTCTCAGTACTGTCAGAAAACATAAGAATATTTGTAACATTACTGATATCTATCATCCGTAACCCATATGACCTCACTTTTGCTTCATCTTCCATTAATCTCTCACACACATCAATAACATCATGTCCCGCCCTGTGTTTCAATGCGGTGTCGATTCTTTATCTTCTATAAACCATTTGACGTTCACATAACGAACATTTCGAAGATCATGTCGAGTATATTCAGCAGTTTGAGGAAGCGAGGCTTGTTCGCGTCCTCCGTCTTGCGCGACACCGTGTTACCTTTGCTTCTTCTTTCTGTATCTGTTAGCAAAAGGACATTGTTAAATTGGATACCAATCGATGAATTTAAGTTTCTTATATTATTTATCTAAGCATGTTTATAATAATTAATGATAAAGTAAATGGCAGTGGTAGTGTATAGTTACTAATATGCATAAACGCGGTTTGCAAATCGTTCTAATGATAATTAGATTCTACATAAAAGGAAGCCGGCAGCAATCAGCATATATGGACCTTTCGCCACTGCTAAATGGCCATTAGTGTAAGAATCATTATAAATCAAATATTGTTTCTTTTCGCACCAAGAGTGCTGATTTTTCCAGTTGAAATATTGGAACACAATTTAATTAAAATAACGATGGCTCCTAAGAAAACTATCGTATCTGGAAAAATTGCGACATTCACATTTTAGCGTTTCGCTATCTAGGTACTGTTTACTATCAAACCCATTTAATTCAAAAGTTAATAAACGAAAAAACACTTCATTAACAATCATTTACTAGCTTTTTTTTAATGGGTTTTTGGTAGTTAACAATAAATACATAACGAAACGTTAAAAAAGTGAATATCACTATTTTTTCAGATACAATAGTTTACTTAGGAACCCTCGATAAATTGAATAATGCAAATTCACTTCACCAACATATAGACCAATGTTTAAATTACCATATTTTTCTGGTGTGTGCCGCTGTGCCCTCTCAATGGCCGCCACCTGCTCCTCGCTCATCACGGCCGACACGTCCAGAAACACTTGGATGCTGTAGTCTGACACTGAGTGGGACCAGTGACCGAACACACCTAACCCTGGAAATTATCATCATATCTCAAATCTTTAATTGCCATTTGGAAGTTAGTTATTTGTTTCGCTTGAAAATTGTGGCTTGCTATTGAAAATGACTAGCATTGGATATTGTATCTCCCAAGACATGTCAAATATACGTTTTTATGCATGCTTGGCAATGTGACCCCACTGCCTAATGATGGTAAATAGAGTGAGGTCAAATAGAATGGCAACTGACGAGAGATTATTACCCCTACAAATATGCCGACCTGTTGGAACCATATAGAGGCTAATCCCAGAATGCGACACACTATGATGAGTTTCAACATCTTATGTATGTTTATCACTATCTGGTTGGATATGAAATATATCCTACCATCTATACTATACTACTCTATACTTGTTACTAATTGTATGCCATCTGACTAATAGACCTTAAACTGTTAAAATATAATAGTATTCTAAACATAATACCCTTCTCCACACATTACTCACCAATAGGCCTGGGGAAGTCAGCTGGTATGTTTACCATGTCAGGGCCACATGTCGCTGAACTGAAGTTGTTCTGATCCACCTCATACCCTGGTCTGGAATGAGAATGGTTATCAAAATATAATATATTATGGACATATTTTTGCACCATTATAATTTATCCACTTTTCAATAAGCTCTAATTATTTGTACTGTATCAGGACACAATATAGTTACAGTCTATCAAATATTTTATACAGTAAAAAACAATGAATGTAGATGTAACTTTTTTAATAAATAAGGCTAATGAGTCATTTGATCACACTCCTTTTAATACGTGTTGATATTGGTGTATAGTCAAAACTTATGGAAAGACATAAACCTCTATTTTGGATATCCATTTAGTCAAAAAGTGAGTGTGCTAGTTATTTCCCTGTCTTCCCCTTTCGGGATAAAACACAAGTAGAAGTGCTTTTTAATTCATAGCAGATAATAAATAGAAGCAGATCCAATCAATGTTGTCTGTTGATTTAAACAGATAATTCATAAATATTAAGTATAGTTAGATATGCTTTGTATTTCAACAGTGTTATGAGGTTCAGAGCAGGGCCGTAGCTAGGGGAGGGCATTATGGAGCAATGCCCTACCTTAAAATACTAATGCCCTACTTTAATCAACTAAATTATACTTACATAACTACTCAATCAAAATATATATGGAGCAGCGGGTTTATTATTGCACGATTTGGAAGTTGGTCCCATAATAAGAGTTGTTTGTATCAATGGGTAGAATAACCCCCTTTCAAGACTTAAGGGAATTTTGTTACAATCTGTATATAACCGAAACATTTACATAAGTTTTAACCTGACTCATTTACGTTCACAAGTCAAGAAAGCCAAAAATCAATTGACCAGATCAGATCGAGTAACATTTTTACTTCCACCCTAGCTGTAACCACAGCTGTCCCTCCCTTAAATTCAAGTCTAGCTACGGCCCTGGTTGAGAGGCCTTCGTAGTCCACAATCAGAGGCTAAACATTTCTCATAATTAATCTTAAATAATAGTGTAGGAAGTGTATTTATCCACTAAATATTTATAGTTCTTGGCTTACCTGATGTTGTCCGCGACGTAAAGGTCCGCGTCTCCTGTTAAAGAAGTAAGTTCTATCAGCAACGGGCCGCTGTGGCCGAGCTGCCAGTAGGAGAAGTTACCCGACCCAACCTGTCCCACAACTGTGTCCAACAGTATTTTATTCGTATCGATTTGCACATATCCCGACAACAACGAAGAAAATGTCGATATACAAATTATCCCTAACAAAACCAAGATGAATTCTCGGCGCATGGCTTCAATATTTATTATTTTTGTTGTGATTCTTCGAGATTCGCGAGTTCGATGTTTTCCGATTGACAGTTGACACTTGAAGCAACAGCTGACATTTGTATTTTGTTCGAAAACTAGTTAAAAAATTCTAAACTTACATAAATGAAATATTTTAATAATTTATTTTCTAATCAATATAAAATTTTAATCACTCAAAAATATGCGAATATGTCGATAATATTTTTGTGACTTTATCGAGTAGCAACTTATTGGTAAGTGTTGCTCCTGCTGACAAAATAATAGCAACAACTTGTAAATACCTACCAAATGGTCTATTTTGAAATAAATTAAGAATTACACTGCGATACAAAACTGAACTTCGCTCAGTAATTTCTTAAGTTACAGTTGGTTTCAAATGAATGTAGATACGAATAAAGATCACATACGCTTAGAACTCCCAAATAATCATTAACTACTAAAAGGGAACGTCTTCCTGTCAAGATACTCGTACACATACATTTATTTGGGGCTGATATTCTTACATTTAATTTAGCGTCGATGAATTCATAGTGTGTAAACATAAACTTCAACAAAACAATGCTTGCAATGTCCAACTTGATGTCAAAACTAGACAAAGCTAGCTAGTTGGACTCGCCTTGTTAATTAAATATAAAATAGAATTTCATATACGAGTATTTGATATCTGCAACAGAATATGAGAGAGACAGTGCATTGGAAATAGCAAAAGGAAAAATAGTGATTTGTGGATTTAATTTCATGCCAATGACTATTTATGACAAAAAATAGTACATACGAAAAATACTAACACATACTTAACTTTACAATAAATTTTAATCAGATTACAGGAAACTGCAAAGGGACTAATAAATAGGTAGTCATGCTGAAACAGCTTTTTAGTTCAGGTTCCTCATTTAATACTATCATCATACTCTATGCATATACTTACATATGGTAAATCGAAATTAATAGTAGGTACAGATTTAATTATAATTTGAAGAGTAAGTATCTGTTTTCACCTACTTCATTTACCCAGGTGATTGTCGCGCAAAGTTAATGCAAGTTTTCCTGTAGGTAGACATCCTAGCTACGTTTAATTGAGTGGAACACGTGCAAGCATGCTGCGTTGGTGGTAAGCTAATGTCTCCAGAGAATAGCAGGGCTATGACCTAAGCACCTACGCAAATAACATAAATGTAGTCATACTATATCAACACTTATCGTACGATATGATTAAGTACAATGATAACGCTGTAATCTTAGGAAATAACTCCAACACGACGTTGTATTAGGTGTCTATGTTGAAATTTACTCCCTGCTTGTTCAGGAGACCTTGGGTAATAACTGAATAAATAAAAATAAAAATTAAGGTATACAATCTTAAAACACCTTTAAATGAATAAAAACATGCAACAAATTACTGCTGGCTGGCTAAATTTAATGGCTGATGCCAGTATTATCCCAATTATAAGCTGATACTCTACCCAATAGTTGTCATTTTATAGGACATATTATTCTAATAGGCCGACATGATAGATAAATTATATCGAAAAGTACATTCTCAAATCAGTAAAAATAATGTACGCTGTTTGAATTGCACCGAATAATATGATCTGGAATTTGTTTCTGCTCTTATGGGTGAATTTATACTTGGTTTTATGAAGGCCCTCATAGTTGTTACACTGATGACCCATCACAGTATTGCATTTATAGATGTGGGTATGCGTATGTATGTGCAGTTAAAACTGTAAGCATACTGTAACTATCAACTGTAAACTGTGCATGACTGTTGTGTATGAAGAACAAGATAATGACGTGTATCGCTTGTTGATTCCTGTGCAGATAACTCAAAAAGATCTTAGCTAAAACAAATATGAATAATAATAAGCCCTGTATTATATACTTTCCATTGCTGGGCACGGGCCTACTCTACTACTAAGAGGCATTAGGCCTAAGTCCACCACGCCGGCTTAGTGCGGATTGGCAGAGTTGCGATGCCTCAAAATTCTTATAGAGAACTCCTCAGGTATGCAGGTTTCTTCACGATGTTTTCCTTCACCGTTAAAGCAAGCGATAATTCACAAAGTATACACACATAATTTTAAAAAGGCGGTCAGGTTAAAAACCCAAGATTCCTCTGACTTTTCGAACTAACCTCTACTTTCAGTAGTAGGAGAGCAGTGTATATTTACATAGCTTTGGTATTATAATGAAATCTGGTAAACAATGGTTTCTGTAACGCTCTCCACGAATACCTACAGATTTTAGTCTGTCAAAATACAACCTAGAGGGCCATCCACAAATTACGTCAATATGATTTTGGATCTCTCCCCCGTCCTTGTCACAAGTTGTCACGTTGTGGGATCCCCACCCTTGCTATGATGCCACATGTCTGGCAATTTTACACCCAGATCTGAATAAATGAAAACAGTAGTTCCAAAATTAAGGATTACTTTATAAAATATAATTAACATAAAAATCGTGGCGGGAGAAATTTAGCTCAAATGCAGTACGAGCGACCCTGTAGTACAGCGAGCCGTTTGCTACGAGTTGGTATCCTCCAACAAAACACACATAAATCGTATACAGGGTCGTTTTGACATGGCGTCACTAAATTATACCACACACATATCTTCATGAAAATAATACTTTAAAATAAATTACTCGAACTGTAGATGCAAAATGCTAATGCCACTACTACTACTCTAAAAGAATTTGTCTCAGCTATATTACACTTTCAGTCAAATATACACGCACACCATATTCGTACAAAACTACACAATGTACAAAAAATTGTATAAAACGGGGATTCTTGGTGAAAACATTCGTTTATCATAGGTGGTTTTGTCGCAATGTTAGCAGAAGTAAAGATATTTACTATATGTTTTCCAGTTACAATTAATGTGATTTAGATTTTGACTTTAGATTTTGACATGTGACATCAAGAAACATGACCCCGGTCTCTTGCGTCTCTTGTCACATAATGACACTTTTCATTGGCCCTTTCCCCCCTCTGACGTGTGACGTATTTTATCGAAAACTACTCTATAATTACACAAAGCGACACGAGTTATTGCAATAAAATACGCACCAAACTTCAATCAATAGACGATATCAACCGATATCGCAGGATATGACTCCACTTTATCGGAAACTTTACACAAACAACGAACGTAATTTGATAAGAAAATACGTTTCATCAATATGATAAACCTCTTTGTTATAATTATTTTCCATAATTGCGTACTCGAAAGAAATCATTTAGAGTTAACACATACTTACTCGAAAGTATACAAATAAGTCAGAAACTATGAACGTCCTCCTTTTTCGTAACTTTTCTTAACTATCTTGCTGGCGTAGTTGTATGATGCGCGGTATGCATCGCTCTGTCGTCCTGGGTTCAAATGCCAAGTCAGGCAAAGTGATATCAGTTTAATACTTACACTTGCTGTTTATGAAATTTTTTGATTGACATCTGTAATGGTGGTGTCGATAAATGTAATATAAATAAATAAATATTGGATTTTTCTACTCAATGTCAGTCCGGAGGCTGGATTTATTGGCCGATATAGCAAGTCTCGCTCCCTATTACATCATGGGACAGAACGCAGGCGAAAAGTCGGTGCCTTGGTTACACGTCTACCCACACCCCTTGGGGGATAAAGCCATGATGTGTGTGTGTGTGTGCATTTTCCTTGTGCACGATAATTACGTTGATACCAACGTAATTATTATTTTTACGTGCACGGCAAAGTGACCCCCGTGCACCTGATGGTAAGTGGAGTGGGGTCCGATAGAATGTCGACTGACGAGAGATGATTACCCCTCGACGATCGACACAATTATGCCGGCCTGTTGGGATCGGATATACACAGGCTGATCCCGGAACGCGACACTTACGTGGGCCACTATGGCAGGTTTTAATACCTTGTGTACAGTGGTCGCTATCCGGGTGGAAATAAATTATATCCCACAACCAGCAAAATTAATCCACGTCTTAAAAAATAACATCTGAATTCTTGTCCATCTCTACTCTATACTTGTAGTAGGTATTTGCAACAAAGTAGCGTAATTTAGGTCAATTATTGCAATTGTTTATTCTGTACTGACAGTCAAGGCATTTATCATTAGGGGAGGGACTTGAATAAAATAAACTTTATGTAATATCTACTTTATATTTAAACATAAATAATACTTAATACAATTTTTATTATTATTAGAAATAAATACAATTTTATAAGTATGTAAATGAATTCAATTCTCAAATCAGACGATATTAGTTTGGGATAGAATAACGCTAGAAGAATAATTATGAGGAATAATTCATATATTTTAAGTTGCCAAAAACAATATAAAACTACCAAAGTATAGACTACAAAAAGAGCATATAAACGCCTGTTTGTACACCTTACTTTAATATTAAATAGGTCTGTATTCAGACTAGAAACTGATTCTAAGATTACGCCAAATTCTCAAGCTATATTTATAGTGCAAATTCTGTGACGACTGACAAAATGAATTGCTGTTCGTTAGTCTCGCTAAAACTCGAGAACGGCTGAACGGATTTATCTTATCTTGGTCTTGAATTATTCGTGGAGGTCTAGGGAAGGTTTAAAAGGTGAGAAAAATTCGAATAATTGCCGGGAAAATCCTCAAAACAGCATTTTTCTATTTCCCGTACAAACGTTTTCTAAATAAAATGGAGAGTCAATTTGTAATTTATTACCGCTGCATAAAGTTCAAATTCGCGTGCGCGTTGGAGGATCTAATATCGCGTTCTGAAACTCAACAAAAGTGAAAGTGAATCGCGAACGCGACAAAATTGCATAGTCTCAAAATACATAGTACATAAATAGTGGTCGGCTTCGAGAAACTCAATTTTAGCTAACTTCAGTTGTTAATATAATATATAACTCAAAGGTGACTGACAGTGATATATCAAGGAACAGCCCAAACCATTGGACGGATCGGGCTAAGACTTTACATGCATAAAGCTACTATGACGTAGGCATCCCCTAAGAAAGGATTTTGATAAATTCTACCCTTAAGGGGATAAAATAGGGGATGAAAGTTTGTATAAATGTTCTTAGATTTTCGACTGATTGAACTGAAATTATAGATTGGGGATAAAATTAGTTTGAACCTATAAGTACCGGGAAAATATGTAGCAAGACTTTTATCAAACAGTGGAATTTTATCCTGGAAAACACCTTCACGCGGGCGAAGCCGCGAGCAAAAGCTAGTATCTACATAATTATATCCCAGACACGCATGGTGCAAGAGACGCCACTCCGGTCGCCGCACACCGCCGCCGGTGATGGAAGCGCGTTTCCGTTCCCAGGTATCTGCCACTTTTTGCTCGAACGAAGCCATAAATGTTTTTACGGAGAACATAGGCAATTTAAATCCTTCAGGATTAAGGGTCTTGGCAGCAGTTCTATCTTTAATTAACCTCTCAATGTTTTTCCTATAATTTTTAATTATTTACTCATGAAAGTGAATGAAAAAAATTAATAACTTGTATTGGTAGAGAGGTAAATGTCCGACCGTTGATTAATCAGGCCATGTCAAAGGGTCATGTGCATTGAGTAGATTGGGCCTGACATGCCATACTATTTTATTATAATCTCACATTAGCAAAGAAAGAACACATTTTGTCAAAATAATTATGTACTTATTTCCAAAAACTTTTATCCGTGATAACGAGTAATTCAATTTAAGGATCTATTTATTTTTGAATTTCGTAACAGTTGACAATAGATATTAGCAATAATCATAATCAGTCATTCGTTTTTCAAAATAAGTATGTTCTGTATGAGTTATGACAATGCATAGCAGTTTTGATCGTAAAAAATAGATGTTAAGTTGTTTCAAACATTAGCTACAGTACAGTAAATTTCGCATATGACCAGCGACACGGGCTGCTCAAACTAACATGTTGGTGAAATATGCACAACGTTGTTTTGGTGACGGAGCAGTCGAAGTTTGTCTAACGAAGGTATTAGTAAAACACAAAAGATCTCAATGTTTTCATTATAGTTGTTGTGCATAAATCATGTTTATTATATGCCGTCTGGGTAGTTAGGCGATTGTTTAACGAGGCAGTCGTTATTCGGACGTAGTTTAAGCTAATTTATCGTTCATCTTTGTACTTTCTAATCTCTCATAATATATTCAATTATTTTTGTTGTATAAGTCATTATCTCCTAATGAGGTGGGTTGAGATGCAACTGCCACGTAAATTCACACTTCGCCGAGCATAGTATTATGTCGGCCGGATAATGTAATAGCTAGTGATTCTATATCGTTTAATATCACAAGACTTTTGCATTCGGCCGTATTTCCGATTTGAAACATATAGACATCTATGTTCACTTCAAATTACCGTTAATTCAATAGTAAACAAAAATCCAATAGTCGTCCAATTCCCTCGCGTATTCGTGTTACTATTACAACAAAGAACACAACTTTCATATTAAAAAAACACTAAAAACATCTGTTTTATGAAACCTGTTTCGATGTGTGTGCCCTTTTACCAGCTGATGAGTTGTCTGTCCTTGTCACTCGTGTACAAACTATATAGTGTGAATGAGAGGTCCGAGGGATTGGCGTGGGAGCGTAGTGGGAACAACAAAAACATGTAAGGAGCGGAATTTTTGAATGCACATGTCTGGCCCGTTTTTTTTAACGTGTATTAAATTAGTCTTCGAGGAGGTTACACACACATCCACCACAACCGGTGCCACGGGCTTATAACTCTCGTAAGTCGACACTGATCAGAAAATTGTGTTCAACGTCTGTTTTTACTTAAAGCGAGAGACCTAAATCAAATCAGATTTACAAACTCAAACTCAAATCTTTATTAAAATAGTCTTTCACAAGCTCTTTAAATCGTCATGAATACCACTGCTTCGGAACGTAATGTCGCTGTTAAACCACCTACTTTATTCAAATATCAATAAAATTATAGGCACGCAATCAATACATCTATAAACTATATATTTAATATAAGATACTCTGTCGTCTTCTTGAGTTGAACCCGCATAGATGTGTTTGTGGGGAAGATTCTTGTCTGATTATATTATGTTTCGACTCGTCAAGACGGAATTTCAAAGCCTTTTTTTTAAAGGGTCATGACAATGGAAAAGAGTATAAAGGTCATTGTTTAAAACCTTAACATGCCATATATAGATGCACTGCGTCATGTCAGTACTGTCAGTACTTTGACCAACTACGTGCAGTCGTTTTACTTACGTCTTGCAGACAGTCCAGTACCTCGCAACGTACCACTTTGAATATCTACCGTTAGAACTAAGTACCTAATTTACTTTCTTCAAATTAATTACTTCATTTCATAAGTCGTACTATCATCCATCAGTCACAAACATTGCACTAATCCACTCTTAGATGGCGGTATTCTTTGTGGTTACCTATCATCATGGTCCTGCAACACTGAGACTATAGACAAAGATTTCTGCATCACGAAATATATGTTTAGGAACTGCTACGTATGCAGTATCACCTCTCACAGCCGTATCGACCGCTGCGGCACGAATATTGTCAAAAAGTTACCTCACTGCAGTTCGCGTATTTCAATCGATAGGTGTTCGGCCCACCTAAGCCGTATATCCGACTTCAATCAAAATAATAGCCAAATCCACATAATATGCTTACAATTTTGATCTGCGAACACGTCATTTTTTACTGGTTGTATAACTAAGGAAGTGGTTGCGTTCAGCCTACACATTACGTGCACAGCCGCACGTAATGTTTGGAGAAAATGCAGCGTTCTGCACGCGTCTTTTAGACATGAGACAGCTTTCTTAGCGCAACGTTCGATGTTGTTTATTGAACAAGAGAACAGATTCAGTCCCCGCAAGGAAACTGTTTATGTCATCATCAGCATCATCAGCCTATATCTTTATCCACTGCAGGACATAGGCCTCCTCCAACATGCGCCATTTTACCCTATCTTCGCCCTATCACATCCAGTTCTTGCCAGAGACCTTTTTTAGATCGTCACTCCATCGAGCTGAACGGTGTCCTAGACTGCGTTTGTCGTGGTCTTCTCTTTGTGTATTCCTCAAATATTTTGTGCATATTCCCCCAAACAGCGTTAAGGATGATTATTGAGTTCCAGATTAAATAATATTGTAGATTTATAGCCAGTGTAATACCTGGACGTTAAACGACACAAACTCGACGCAGCGCCATGCGGCATGCAGTACTATCAAAGTCAAAGCTTGCATAGTGCTCTGATTGAAGGTATTGATCACAAAACTGGAGATGCAAGAAGGAAACAATCAATACCACCGCTGAGTTCTTAGCCGCCAATTAAAGTCCTATCGCAAAAAATATTATAAATACCATTTCGTAATACTGATTACTGATACAGGTACTGACACATACAATTGTTAAATAGAGTTTAGAAAGTCAAAAATACCTGTAACTTACAATTTATAACAAAAAAATATGATTAAAAATAAAAAATAACTACAAAACTTTCGTAACGGAGAAATTTAAACCCCATGTTCCACAACGGGGGTCAACGTTTCGAAAAGTATGACCCCTATACTACAATACGTGTATTCCCTCAATTTTAACTAAAGGGGCCCTTCATCACATGGCTGCCTACCCCTTCGCTACGGGTACAATGGCGTGACGGTATCGTTAACCCAGTTGCTTTAATTAAAATGTCTCGTTCACATAATTCCCTCCTACAAATCCCTATTTCCATTGAATGGTGTAAAATGAAAGGTTTAAACATTCGAGTTTGCGTCATGTTTGTAATACTTCGTGTCCACCACAAAGTAAAATGCTGAGCGTATTTTGATACAAGTTTCATGTCGTGTAAGCCTAAATTGGGCTATAAAATATAATAAATTGAAGGTATATGTGATTATTTTGTATTTATAATTTATGTCTGATACGACGAATGGCGATAGACTCGCCGTCTATCTGTTATCTGTTATCACATTGTGGAAAAATATTACTTATTACATGACTAGCTTTTGCCTGCGGCTTCGCTGGCTTGAAAGAGTTTTTGCAGGATAAATATTTTCCTGGAATAAAAAGTAGGCGACAGCAGTCAGGAGTTATGTAGGTTCCTATTGGTGAAAACATTTTCAAAATTGGTTTAGAAGTTCCTAAGATTAGCGCGTTCAATCAATGTCTTCAATTTTATATTTATACATATTATAAAACAAAGTCCCCTTTTCTGTCTGTCCTTATATTATTGATTTTCTCAAAATCTACTGTACAGATTTTTATGAAATTTGGTATGGAGATAGTTTAAGACACTAAGAAGGTAATACTTACTTACTCTATCCCGTGAAAATATTTAGCGGGAAATTTATCCCAGAAATCTCCTTCACGCGGACGAGGCCGCGAGTAAAAACTAGTATTGGTATGGATTAACAAAATCGGTAATGGAATAACTACACTCCTGCCTCCTCCCACAGGGATAATACCGAGATAACTAGATACTTTCGTGGACTAAATTATAAAAGTAATACAATCAAATTAAAATTTTCTAAAAATCATTGCACGAATTTTAGAATTGTTTCTTATAGCTCCAGAAATTATTTCCTACAAACAAAAATTTTTTTATACGAGCATGGGCCAGGATACCCATTTGCACCTGACAATAAATGGAATGGGATATAGTAGAATGTCGACTGACGAGAGATGATTGACACTCGGCAGTTGACACAATTATGCCGGCCTGCTGGAACCGCATATACACAAGCTGATCCCGGAACGCGACATGGTTACGTGAGCCACTATGACGTGTTTTAACACCTTGAGTACGGTGGTCACTATCCGGGCGGATATAAAATATATCCTACCACTAAAAAACAAAGATTTAACGAAAGGTGTAAATGGTGGCGTTAGTGCGAAAGATGACAAATACACGAAGATAATTAACTAGATGGCTTCTAAACCCTTTAATAACAAATAGTCTCTTACTTAAAAAAATAAATTTGTATGACAAAATCAAAAGGTCAAATGTCCCCAGATTCCCTTAAGTACCTACAGCATAATATGATATAAACAGTATATACCAGTCTAGTAGGTAGTATTACGAAACAGTATCTCATTTAATGTCAACAACATACATTTTACAATATTATTAATTCAGATAGCGAATGTACGTAACAAAAACAAACAGTGCTTATCGCTGTATGAAAATAACACCGTTCCGCCATTTGTAATAAAGCGACAAAGTTGTGCGCACATAGCAACATAGAGTATGCCTTTGTATTCGTGACCTGCTTAACTCGGACGGGTTGCGTTCTCAACCTCCTTGTTTTCGTGGATGCATTTTTTTCGACTCCATACGCCTATTGGTGCTGCTAGCTGAATTGTAAAGCGGTCGATGCATGTACATGTTGTTGTGACGTCATAAATATATTTTATAAGTATCATTTTCGTGTATTAGCATAAATAGTCATGTTTAGTGGAATTGCATTTAAATTTTACTAATGATGGCAATACTCACTAATTACTAGATTTTATGTAGAGAAAAAAATAATAACAAATGTATCCAATTTCCCTAATTCCTACACTTATTCGAGGTAATTTATTTTAATCTGCTTACTAATAGATAAGTACTTTAAGAGCATTATAATCTCATTAGCTCCTTCGCATTACCATTGTGGTCTACTAGTAAATATTAATTACAACTTGAATACAATGCTACTTTAGCAATAAAACCTGTGAGTAATTAAGACTTAACCGTAAGTTATAATAAATTGAAAAGATAAAAAGGGGTTTTAATTGTTTTAAAATGCGCTTCAGAACCATATATTTTTATTACTTCTTAGCTTTTTTTTATTTTATACTTCAATGTTATTCATATAACTTTTTCAATTTTTTTTAATACACAAGATTATAATAATTGTAGAATAGGATTTGCACACGGCTACGTCCACGTGGAAGCTTTTTCCCGATTTAAAAGTTTAGTAAAAAATTAGAAAGCACCTTACGATAAAAAATGCCAGAGCAACTTATTTAAAAAAATAATAAAAAATATTTTTTCTATATGATGAAGTTATTGTGATAGGCTATATAATACACTAAGACGTGCCCTATCCATATACCAAATTTCATTCAAATCCTACTTCTAATGGGCGTTTAAAATATTCACAAACTGACATTTATAATATAAGTTATCGAGGGAGAAAACCAGGAATGTTTATTAATACAAGTAAAAAAAGTTTTACTAAGTATAAAGCATTGTGATAGTATTTATCATTATATACCTAGTATCTATCATAATGTTATTGTTTTTATTTCAATGGTTGAAAGGCTAATAGACTTAGCGACATGTTTTTCCAATAACTAAAGCTAGGTTCGCAAGACAGAAAAGATTGCTGATTCGAAATAAGTATATATTTCAATATTGAAAAAAATTACCTTTATAATACTTGTTAAAAATATAGAATAAACAAAACAATGATACATGTTATGAAATAAGTAAAACACGTTATAAAATTTTGGTGGCTAGTGTTGCTGCAGTTGCTGCTATTCGATACAATGTCATATAGGAAGTATAAAAAAAAAGAATGTTGACCGAACAAAACTAAAAATATTACTAAAACATAACACAAGAAGGAGTAACAACTAATGATTTCAACAAAAATAATAATACTAATGTTTATAATAAATTTTAATTATTTTAAGTAATAATTTAACAACTTTTGACTGTTATTGCCAGTAATCAATAAAATATTCTTAATATTACAGTTATAAAAAGATTATTATTAAAACCTCGCTTGTAAAATAAACAGTCTCATGCATGGAGTGCTTTATATCCCCACTGCGCAATAGCAGTCGCGCAGCCGCCATTACGCTATAAATACCACGAGCGCCGCCGACGTCACGCAGTTGAAATCGAGAGGTGAAGGTGTGAATAATGGATAGGTGGCATCCATATTGCATTTTAATAAAAATCGATCACCACCGGAGCTAGCAGCGCGACCGCCGAGCAACTATCGTGAAAGTGAAGCAGTGCAGTGTTTCGACGTGTCATCACCGTTGATCGACAGCGATTCGAGGCCGAGTTGCAGCGGCTCGCGAACGGCCATTGCCACCGTGCGACTACGTGACGCGCACGCTCCGAGGACGCGAGCGAACTCTCGCAGACATCCAACCGCCAGTGACCGCAGGCAAGCAAGAAAACAGTCAATCAGTCAGTCATTAAGTCAGTGTGAGCGTAGTCATAGAAGAGAACTCCACGCCGCCATGAACAACACCACGGGCCAAGTCCGCGGGCGGCGACGCAGCGCACGAGCTCCTCTCCCTGCGCTAGGCGTACGAAGAGACCGCGCCGTCCGCTGCGACCGCGAGGAGCGCTACGCCGCCAGCAAGTGGGGCGCAGCGCCCGCCGCGGCCGCGTTACCGCCGCCGCCCACTCATTGGCGGCGGGAGGGCCGATGTCGGCCGGAGCCCGATCGTGCGCTACCGCTCAAGCTGCTTCTCAACGTGACGGCGTAGGCCACTCTAAGGACCCTAACTGCTAGTGTTAGTGCCGCGGGCGCGGCGCCGCCGGGCCTCAGCCTGGGGCGCCGCGTCCGCCTCTCTCGTGCTAAGTTTTTTATTTTGTGAACGCGAGGCGCGTTGAAGAGTGCGACCGCGGCGCCGCTCTCGGCCGCTCGGCCGCGGGCTCCGTCGCGGCGCCCCTAAATTCCGGCGTTAGGTATTATTTTGTGAAAATTTTAGTAGATAAGTGGAGCGCGGCGCCCGTCGTCCGGCGCCGGTCCGCACATCTCTCCCGCTTCTAAAATACGAGAAAAACACAAAAAAAATCCGCGGGACAGTGTGGTGCCGGCGGCGGACACGAGCGCCGTGGAGCCCGGCGCGCCGCCCCTCGCCTGCGCCTCGGTTGGACGCGCGCTCTCGGCGGCACCCTGTTTTTTTTTATTGTTTGCCCATCCGCGGCGCCCGCGTCGACGCCGCGGCGCGCCCGGCGTGCGGCTCGGGCGTCGCGGCGGGCGGCCGCCCTGCGTTGTTATTGTTGGAGAGCGTCGCAGTCCGAGCGCAGGCCCGCGGCGTGAGGGCCGCCGTGCCGGGCCCGGGGCCGGAGGCTCCGCTAGTCGTATCGTTTATTTATCTGAGACCAATGTATTTTTATTTGTAAGCGGCGCTCCGCCCCTCGCCGCGCCTGCCGTCCGTCGGCGCAGCTTTAACGACAGCGGCGGTGGCGGCGGGCGCCGTTCCTAATTCTAGTAGTAGATGTTAAAATTGAACGATACGGTGTCTTGCGACCGACTGTTGACAATTGGGAGAATTATATATGTTTGTACGATAGTGTATTGATCTCAGCTGCGGGTGTCTGCGGCCCGTTCCTCTAGGAGCTTCTGTGATGTACAAAAAAAACGAGTATATTTGGAATTTTACAAGTTTTTTATAATTAGTTTGTAAAGTACTTTTAAGTGAAGGTGGTGCGCGGCGGCGGCGCCGTCCGCCCGCCGGAGACAGCCCGCAGCATATTACCACCCCCGTTCCTCTTTCCCCACTCCCGTATCCCCCCAGCTCCCCTCCTTGTTCCCGTCTTATCCCAGGGCTCTTCGGAGCCCGCCAAATGGTTCATAAGTTTCTAATCGACGTCAATGTATAACGCACACCTGTGTGCTGGGTAAAGCTATCATAGTATAGCACTGCAAGAGCAGAAGATGCAGCAAGTTCACCTTCAAGATCTGAAGAGAAGATATCAAGCCCATGTCAAGTGAAGTTGAACCAGCAAGCTAATACTAAAACATTGGAAACGCGAAGTTGCAAGACTGCAAGAGACCAAGAGCAAGAGATGAAAGCAAGACTGGAAAGTTTTGGTGAGTGACACAAAATATTGTACAAATACTAACAGCGTGTACTCATTTTAACCCATTGCCCCTTAACTTTGTGTCCATACAATGCTCACTCGGGCTGTAGGGTCACTAACACATGCAATATCACAACACCCACACGCCTAATAATTATTGATCACACTAACGCTGCCTCAGTGGCATTATTGAAGCACGGTACACCATCCTAAAGTACGTGGTTCGAATCTCAGGTCGAGATAATTGGGCTTTCTGCACAATATCAGCACAGAGATAGGATTGTGTGATATCGCATTCTCCTCTGTCACGGGACGCAACAGATATGGCGAAAAGTGAGAGCCCTGGTTGCACCACTGTCTTCTTTGGGGATAAAGAATAATTTTCCATAGTAACATTTTTGTCACTAGTATTGTAGTTATTGCGCCCGCGATTAATGTCTTAGAGGGCTCCTCGCCGACTGCTCAAATAAGTATAACCTGATCGTGCTAAGAATATACACTGCATGATAGGTAGAGGGTGGCGGGGCGTCGTGGAGCGAACTTTAACCTGGCGAAAGCAGAGACTATACCGTATCAAAAGTACAGTTCACACGTTTATAACCGAACTATTGTTTCACTACTCCATGGTTATATCTTATACATATTTGTGACATTTAGTCTAGGAGAGACGATAGGAACAATTAGTAACATTAAATTGCCAGAGAGAGAAGTATGCCAGAATCGTGCAGTGGCAATACAGTCTCTGCCTACCTCTATGGAATGAAGCGTGATACTATGTATGTATTAAGTTGCGGAGAACACACAACACACAAGTCGCTGACTCAAATAACACAGTTCTATGTTATATTTCTTGCACAAATTGAATTAATAACACATCATTCTATGTTTTTACAGCAAAATCTCCAATAATCCCGAAACGTAAATAACGGAGGAACCATGACTTATTGTGTTAATTTTACCAACATGAAAATGTTTATTTTTCAGACAAGTAAAATTCTCATAGAACCTTGTTATAATGAGCCAGCGCATTATTACCAACCGTTCCACATTATATAGGCGTAGTAAGGGAGGCATGTTTTGTGCCCCTTTTCTGTCATCTTTAAAATCTCAGGAATATTTACCTCTATCAATAGCCAGACGTTTAAACCACCCGCATAAAACACCTCGGTGTACTCTACGCTATTTCGTGACATGCAATGCATTATTAAAAACACTCCGTCGACATTTACTAGTAAGTCGAAACTAATCTTAATATTTTTTAAATATCAGCGTTCTTTGCAGTAATATCCCAAAAAAGCCGGACAAATGGAAATTTCTAGGGAATTAGCTCTGTGCTTGTGATTAAGGCGAATTTACCCCCCTCAGTCCACAGCTGAGGTTTCCGGTTCAAATCCTGGCACGGGCAACACTATTGGAATTTTGTACTGACTATCAGATTATGAGGCTAAAGTAATTCAAAATGGCTATTTCTAACTTGTGCCTCTTTTTCATTCATCATTCTACTCGGGCTGGCAATTGTAATGAGGAGGACGAGCTAATCTAGTACACCTTTAAAATTTACCAGCTCTGCTTGTTACATCCTGGGAGTATACCATCCGATAGGCAACGGCGTGGCTGTGGCTCTAGCTTTGTTTTAGTCCATGGGCGACAGATGCTGCTTACTATCAGGCGTACCGCACGCTCGTTTGCGTACTAAGGCAATAAAAAAAGCTTGCGCTAGAGTGGCCCTGTATCAAAATTTGTCAGGAGCACTTGAGAGCAGCATTGCTCACTTTTGGCTCCTTACTTAAAATTTGCATGCGGACATCTAAAGTTCAGAGGCCCTAATACACTGATAGCTGCGCTCTTGCGGATCCTAGGCAGTCACGCTAAAAGATGATTCATAAGTCCTCTCATCTAAGGTCACCAACAGCGTTAACGATAACAGCATAGTCTATGTTCCGCATTATCATTATCAGGTATTTTTATTCGGGTACAGTCCCGTTCGAGCACTTTGTCTGTTGACCTCCATGAGAAGCCCGGGCCTACGTAAATATAGCCATCCATCATTCGACTGCCTCGGTGGCGTAGTTGTAATGCGTACGCGGTACGAGTATGAATATGGCGCCGAGGTTCTGGGTTCGAATCCCTGGTCGGGTCAAAATTAATTGTGGTTGTTTTTAGAACTAACTCGCCCGCGACTTCGCTTGCGTGGCACACGGTTTGTGAAATAAAAAGAAATTTATTAGAATTTATGCATATTTCGGACAATGTATATTGCATTTAAATCTGTCCAGTAGTGTAGCTGTTTATGAAAACATATCAGCCGGACGGACATAGTTACTTACGCATTCATAATATTCCTATAGCGTTGGTTTTTGTCTGAATATTTTAATTTATTCCTCAAGCCATTGAAAATCATCTTGTTTTAATATCTTATGGCAACCTGGGAATGAAGAGATCGTGCACTAAATATAGTATCAAGAAATAAATTAATGAATGAAAATGCAATGATTTAAATTTCTGACATTCTTATCCATGCTTGATTTGTTTTAAGTTTATTTCCCCATTATAGAGTTTTGTCCATTTTCGCAACCCTTAAAATTTTTTAAGAGGAACAACTCCGTCAAACCTGTTTACTGCATAACTTTAACCGTTTACGCAGCGCACACAACGGAAGCTCCAAAAGGAATAAACTTTCCCCGATTTTACAATATTTTTCATTAAACTCCGCTCCTATTACTCATAGCGTGATGTTATATAGCCTATAGCCTTCCTCGGTAAATGAGCTATCCAACACTTAAAGAATTAATCAATTCGAACCAGTAGTTCTTGAGGTTAGCGCAATCAAACTCTTCAACTTTATATAATAGTATAGAGGTATACATTATTCCAATGTTTATTGACCATAACTATGATTCAATCTGTATACTTATAAAATAGACAGTAAATTGAACATTCACAAACGGTTAAAACATGCAGTGTCTATTTCTAAAACCCGTATAATCGGCATATCATTCTGACTAATTTTTTACCGTTTCCCACCTATACCGAGAATCTAGGCGACTGAAGATTGCTTCGATGCGATTCGATACCGCTCTGGCGAATTTGGGTGCGTAGACAGAGCAAATTACGTCTAGAAATAGTCTTTTACATCTATGTGGGCTAGGCAACACAAAATACTGGTTTAAAAAAACAACCTTTAATACCAATTTCAATAATGGTAGGTTGTGGCTTATGGCCATATCGGACGCATGGTTTTTAAACCTAACCTATAAAGTTGCATGTTGAACCTGTGAATCGAAGCCAGATTCTTATCGGTTTCAGCCTAACTCAAGGTCTTACTACACTACAAGTAGGTTAATGCACAATAACCAAAATTACATTGTTTTGGAGTATAAGAAACTAAATAAATTTATCAAACTTCGCCATATTGAATGTCACCATGTCCTTTAAATATAATATAATGTTAAATAGTAATAATATACATAAACATACTTAAGTAAGTCATATTAAGCTACAAAGAGTGTCAGTTAAAATCCGAAAATCGTTTTGCCTTTTTTCGTAGTCAGATTAAGTTCCGTGCGAAGAACAATCCAGAATGTTGACCACGCGGCTGGTGCGCGTTAGTTTATTTCGATTTATCTAACATGAGTCAAACTGTGACGCGGTTTTTTTTACTTCTTACTCACAACAGGAAATCGAGTTAATTAGCATAGTAAATGCTTATTATTTTGTTCTTAAACATACGTTTTAAATAATCGGTATTGCCTCAGCCGGATTTATCGTGCAATGTTTAATATTATTTGGTAATCTTGGGGATTTAAAAAAGGAGTCGTTATTCTTTTTTTTATTAAACGGCATATATTTTTATATTTATTGGATGCTAAGCGTAAATTGCAGTACAGTCCAAGTAAACGTACCAATGAGACATCGTAGAGCTATGAGTGCCATGATTTTGGTGATTTCTTTCCTTTCTCGCCGTTCATTAATAAACCTCTATAATAAAAAAAAACACGTGTAGCAAACCGCTTTACACGTAAATGGTGAGGTAAAGGCAAAACATACGGAACTTTTTTGGTCAAATTGAACAACGGTCGGTAAAACAGCGAGCGTGTGCGTTACGTAATTTTTTATCTATGCCAGTCGACTCAATTATTTAGTCCGTTCATCTCTGACCACGTGGTCAGTTCTAGCGAGTGCCGTTTTTGTACCAAAAGACTGGTATGTGGGTCATTGCTAGTCAGTAGGTAGTGATCGAAAATATGAAACTTTTAAGTCAGAAACATTTTCAAAGAGAGATCATGTTTAATCTATAGCGAAAATCTATCAAATTAGCTCACGATAAGTGAATAAGAACGATTTTTTGTTTATTCTGTATCTGGAAACGATAAACTAATTTTGGCTTATTTAGTTTTATTGACCCCGTTTTACGGTTATAGATCTCATCCACGTTCTTTTGATTGTACCAAGGTACTCTGTACAGCCTACATATGTATGTACGTGACTTGGATAAAACTACTGCGTATGTACCTACTACAGATAATAGTATTAATAAGTGGAGTTAATTGCCTTATAAAGTTTCCTGTTTATTAATATATTGTAATACTTATTTATTCAGAAATTAGCTCATAATGCGGTTATATGTATTTGCTGCATTGTTCTTCAAATTGTAATAATGCTTGTATGAACTCATACAATGCTTCTTGGTGTCAGAAACAAAAAAGCTACATTTTTCTAATCCAGACGAAATCTCCTAAGGCTTTACATGGATTTACCTAATCAAAATTATTTAAAAAGCCATTGCAAACGAATGTTTTCAAATTATGTAGATTATACTCTTTAAAAAAGTTATTTGTGTATATTTTATTATAAAAATAATTAATTATTCTTGTTTATAATTCACTTACGTTTTTAAATAAAACACGAATGTAATTTGGCTCATTATGAGCGAATAAACATCCTATTAATATTTAAATAGGTTGATTTAAGAAAAAATAAACATGAAATATTTTTTGTAACCAATTGGATTTAGCAATTTTATTTACATAGTAAGTAAATTTATTGCATCTTAAAATAAATTTATCAACATATTTAATGAAATTTAAAACCACGTTAGCATGTTTCATATCCACCTGGTGACAAAGCCGCAACAATGGCTCGATTAGACGATTCTCTTTCCGGGCTAAGGCGGCATAAATACACATCCAGTGAGTCATATTGGCATAATTCTCATGAACATTTGGTCTAGCCAGACTTATTTTGCACTTTACCGTGGTTTATGTGGAAGAAAAAATTTTAGAACCCTGTGGTAGTAGTGGGTTATAAATCGAAGGCTGTTGGATAATGCCTTCGTCGAGCAAGTTCTATTGAAAAATACAAGGAAGGAAATATAATGTTCATACTTTTGTATAGCACGTTTGTCATAATACGACATATAATTATTTCCTATTAATTGTGAAGTTCCTAAAAATATTAGCATGCCATTATTAATCTTGTTGCAAGCGATAATGCAAAATATAATAATTTAAATTATTAAAATAATAATGTAACAATTGTTATTTATAACCGAAAATGTGATAAGAAACTAAACTTATGACCTACATGCTTATCAGAAAAAAACAACCGTTTAGGCGCGGTGCACACGTTGGGAAGAGAACCACTACCAAGTATTTTGCAAGTCCGCCCCATATATGTGTAAATTAAATTAAATTATGTATCGAATTCTTATTTGGAAAAAATAACGAAGGTTTATTTTTTTTACAAAAAGTTTACATCGCTTGAAGAATAGGGTTGGCAATTATTTGTAAAAATGTGCAGATTCTATTTAATTTCCGTTATATGTCTAACAAACTCATTAAATAAATAAAAGTTTTAAGGGAAAGAAAGAAAAATATACAATTTCTCACAACTTTTCATTTTGTCTGTAAGGTCTATATTTAGGATATAACACTTTTACATAAACATTTTAGTTGATATTACACCGTGAGCTTTCACTTTTCAGTTTTAAAACACAAGCATTTCTCCACTTTATCGAGAGCTCTTAAAAAAAATCTGCTGTAATTGTTAAACTGTATGTACTTAAGTACCCGAGCTGAATAGTCTCTCAAGATATAGATTTCTCCAGTTTGAGAGGCAGGGTTAATTACTTATGGAAAATATTAGATTCTCCTAGCTATTGTAACATTATTTTATGAATTTCAGTTTTCTATTTTCATCTGTTTCTGTAAATACTAAATTATTAAAATTATTTAAAAAGCCTTTGTTTACAATAACCGACAATTCTGTTTAAACTATGATAAGTTTGTGCAGTACGAAACATCTCGATCTAGAGCAGCCTACGAGAGTTTCAAACTTGACTCACTTTCCTAGATTAGAAATCGTTTATTTTTAGAAATGCTACGATACTTTCCTTCGTGTACCCACTGCATGTTTTTCATGAATGGGCCAATTAAAAATGTATTTATAGACTTTATTACGATGAATCATATGTCTAAGGACATGTTTCACAAGTTTGATGTGTGGACCTAATTGGGTTTCAATGTTGCCATTGTAAATAGTTTGCTGTCGGTTCCTGAGTCGGAAAGGGATTAGGATTTATTAAAAAAAAAAATCACCTAAAAGGGAGTGAACACCGCTGACAGCGCGTATGGAGCGACATGCTCGTGAAATAACGACCAAGCTTAAATAAAGATAAAAGAAAGAAGTTAATTTTACTTGCCAGTTATCGTATTAAACTAATATATAGTACTCATTTTATTATTTTTTATTTATGAACATGGCTCCTTTATTTAGTGGCCCTATATCTTCAACGGTTAACGTTTACTCAAGCATAGTGAAACACGCTCTTAAGCTTTCAATCATTTTTTTTCGTGGGAAAAATAAAAACTTTTTAACAAAAAATTATACCGCCTTCAAAAACTACTTAACACCAAAAAATAATTTAACATTACCTATATAGGTACTGGTTACTAATCGACTGACTTCGACTTTGGAGTCGAAGCCTAATAAAAACCTCCTCCTTTTTTGAAATCGGTTAAAAATGCGTTATCGCCGCCATCACTTAGGGGGTGAGTGGAATGATTATGTTCAATGTTGGTTTCACCGGTCTTACGGCGCAATGTCGATACTCGGGAGTATAGCATCAACCGAGCGAGCGTTAGAGTCCCTAACCCCTGTATACCCCAGGCCGGCGTACCAACCAAAACCCGCGGTGGCCTTCTTCAGCACATACGGGTCGGTCCCAGGATATCTTGTTGCACTAAGATAGTTTCTCAGAACGGTCCCTGCAAGATACCGCAGTACGGCACCTCTGTAATTGATGGGGCTAAGATGGCTCCACATGCTAAAAGATGCCTTTGGCGTCTACGACATCGGGAGACTACTACTCGCATTGTCGTCCATCAGAGTCGCTGTAGTCGGGCAAGCAGCCCCCACTGCTCTCTGTAAGCCCCAATCGGTGGCCTCTTACGACAGGCAGGGGATGCCGTGGCGAAATTCTCTAGATGCCCGCATGCTACATGGCCCAAGCTTTCTACCCTAACCAGTGCCGAATTTATATTTTTTATGAGTGTAGGTACGTTTATATATGTATGTAAGTTTCTAAGATACTTCATTTGTTTATCTTATGGAAGGCACTAAAGTTAAATAAACGAATGATTAATTAAATCGAGTGAGCGTCCCTAAAATCTGCCGCCCCTAAGAGGCTGCCGCCCAAAGTCCGCGGCCTATACGGCCTATTTACAAATCCAGGACTGACCCTAACATTAGTGAACAATTTTGTTCTTCCGAGACTTTATACATGACATAAACATCCCACATGTCACGTATATTCAAGTCATATACCTACACCGCTTGGTTTTGCGCACATTTTCAGAATAAAACTGTTTTATTAGTCATATTATGAATAGCCTTTTGTCATACGTGCTTTTGCTCGTATATCAACGTGGAGATATTGAGCAAAGTATTTTAATATGTATATATTGTGTATGATTCGTAGTAGGATAGGTAATTTATAATGAAGTCATCGAATGAGTTTCTTCGGAAACAATGACATGACAACAAACATTAAAGTTGCAAAATAGTGATGTTTAACTGAATTCCATTGTAACCACACGGTGGTCAGCCTCGACATTTAAAGTAGCCCAAAATTTTGTACTGAACTTAGACGCTACTCACATCTCAACGGTCGCGCGAACAAACTCTTCAGCTTTATATAATAATATTATAGATGGACAGATACAACGTAAATGTTAAGTCAAACAAAAGAAAATGACAGCCAGAATATTTCGTAATAATATTTCATTAGAACCATTTCGGTAGGTACATTTATTTTGGGATATACTCAAAATACGAATATACCACATCGACTACTAAAATAGCTGAATAAATTCAATATTTATGTAAACTAAAATGAAACTCCTTATAGTTTATTTCCGTGAAAAAAAATTATAACAAAACTTTTAATAGTTTGAAATGTTGAATTTCTCGTTATTTCTATTGCCGACTCTACACTCACTATAGAAATCGACGGGAGTCCTAACGGGGTTTTCACCAAAACATTCAAAAAAAACCTTCTAGTACATTTTCGTTGCTACCACAGTCGTAAAGACATTAGGCCACATTTTTGCAACTGGTTTGAGACATCAGTATTAGCACGCATAATGCGGGGAGTGTGACGTCGCTCTTACTTAATGCTCCACTTTCGATTAGGCACGCGACAACTATCGATATCGATACTTTAGACGGTACATAGTGCGGGCTGTATCAACTAGTTCTTTAGGATTAAGATGTTATATGTAAGTTTGGTTATATGAAAGCAAGAAAACAAAATTCTTGTTGGTGCAATAAAAGTATTTAAATAATATGTAATACATTTGGTGGCTTGAAACACAGGCCTTGCCATCAGGCGCCATTTCTTTATACATGTGTGTACTTCTTATGGTAACATTTATGTCATAATATAAATAATTATTATAATTTAAATATAGTTTATTGTGCTTAATGGGAACCCCTTTTTAGGACAGTTATTGATAAAATAATAAATTATCGTATATAAACGGAGTTAGTTTTTATTACAAAATTACACGAGTTGAAGCGTGAAACAAGACAAAACGTACAGTTTTGTTTTTAGAAGAAACCTATTCAGTCACAATAAACTACATTAATAAGGAGGTTGCGTTCATATTTTTTCAGTTATCGATACCCGAATGTTGATAACGTCACATCCCTAGCGTCGTACGTGTATTCCGAGGACATTACAGCGATTGTGTAAACTATTGAAACATTCTAGAACGTCGAAATATTGCCCTGTTTTGTTACAAAAAGTATTAATCAATGTTTGTTAGATCGAGAAGTACTTCCACACAAAACGATACATGATTTTAGTAATTACAAAATAAATCACGCCTTTATACCCAAAAGGATAGGCAGAGGTACAACTAGACTTTTCCCACCCTCACACCCACCACTACAGCTCCTGTAAGCCAGGATCAGCAGTGGCACGCATTTTATGACACCGAGCCGTGAAGCTCGGCGAGTCTCAGGGAACACTAATTTGTCATTATCCCGCATCGAAATTAATCAAATAGAAAGATAGGCAGGAGTTGGAAATATTAATTGTCTACTTCCTTCCATGGCAAAGCGGGATACAAAATAATGAATGAAGGAGGCATTTTAAACTCAAGTTTAGGGACGTTTACAACTACCTAGTCTTGCCATAAATATTGTAATAAAGAAAAAAGAAAATTGTTAACTGCAAATAACATTTATTACTTTTACAGTGTGTCAGTTTAATACATAAATATAAAACAATTAAAAATATAAAAAGCTTATTCGAAGTGGTCTCCATTGGCTGCAATACAGTCCTTTAAACGATGAGGCCAGTTATCAATAGAAGCACGCACTCTTTCCATGGGAAAATTCTTCACTGCCAATCGTATAGATTGTTTTAGGGACTCAAATTATCATGGCGTTTAGAGCAAGCTGTACTCTCTAAAACTGACCACAAATCATAATCCAGCGGATTAAGATCGGGACTAGACGACGGCCAGTCTTCAGCTCTGATGAAGTCCGAAACGTTCGATTCCAACCAAGACTGCGTGGACCGAGCTTTATGACCCGGCGCCGAGTCTTGCTGGAAGGACCATACTTGGTTATTGAACATGGTGATGTTAAGGGGCTTAACTACCTTCTCAAGAATGGTATCTTGATACACTTGTGCCGATGTTTTGATACCTTTTTCACAAAAATATGGCTCAGTCACTCCTTCATAGCTAACACCCCACCAAACCATCACTGAAGTCGGATAATGTCCACGTTGCACTCTGTCGACTAATTGGGAAGCTTCCTTAGAGCTTTGAGCATAAATACGGTCATTTTGTTTGTTAAAATGTTGCTCAATTGTAAAAATTTTCTCATCCGTAAACAAAATTTTTCTGTGACCTCCCTTGCGTACCGCTTCAGTAGTTGTTTCGATTTTACCACCCTATTCTTCTTTAAATTATCAGTTAAGAAATGGCCAGTGCGTCTCTTATAGGCTGCAAGTCCTAAGTCATCTTTTAAAATACGCGACATGGTTCTAGGTGCTATCTTCATTTCCCGAGATAAAATCTTTTGCTTTCGGACAGGATTTCTTCGAATTCTTTCCCTTACTGCTTTGACCACCTTTTTCGTACGAACACTACGTGGACGGCCAGATCTTTTTCTGTCACAAACAGAGGAGGTCTCATTGTACCTATTAATAGCCCGGTACACAAACATTTTACTAATACCAAGTGTATGGAGAGTTTTAAAAATTGCATTTGGCTCCATACCTACTTTGTGTAATGCTATCACAGCGATTCGGTTCTCTTTATCACCCCACACCATTTTAATATCGCAAAATATTTTACAATGTATTGGCGCCAAAATGAGAAAACACAATGAACAATCGTATAAAAATGACAGATTCGAAATTCAAATGTAATATTTTTTTATAATTAAGTGTAACAGTATTTATGGCCAGACTAAGTAGATAATAAGTGCAACCAGTCCCTCGCTGTTGGCCAAGTGTGTTGTGTCACGTGATGTAAAAAGCTGTGGTGTAGTAAGCTGTGGTTACAACTACGCCATTGACTTTAGTACTTTACTTAATAAAAATATCACCTATTTCAAGCTATGTATGGATGATAAACAAAGTGGACAAGTTAAATGCTGAGAAAGAAGATGAAATTAACCGTCTTCGAAACATTTTGAAATGTAATATCAGCTTTATACTACATGGATATTAAGACCACTCTACATTCTCGTTGAGATCTCGATCTCTGGTGTCGACGAGACGGGACGAGAGCGAAATTTGCTTTCCACACACTTGCTCGCGCTGTTGTCCCTTGTCATAAAATATTGAAGTGTTAGAAATGTCTGTCGCTGTAGCAAACATATTGTTAATTGGAATAAAAATAGAAACACAAAACTAAATGAGAGCCCTTTATTTCGGGTCCGAAATACAAATACGAAGTGGACACTACAGGAATATATGCTAGACTTAACGAATATGGTCTCTACACTCTTGTATTTGATTATATTCGTGTTGTTTTGGCAAAAATTTCGAGCGGGATTTCGGTAAAATTTGATTTATTCGGTTAACTTTCCATAGGTTTTCCAAATTGTAAACAATACGGAGACTGACAGAAGCTCTACTATGCATAATCGAGGAGGGCGATAAATAAAAAACGTATTTGCAAAAATAATATTTACTTAAACTCCAAAACTTAATCATATAATTCTTACATAGTTATATACATATGAAGTTATTTTATAACTTGTGATTGCAGATCGGTCGCCAGTCAGGCGCCATGCCTGCATCAAAATACCATTACCGCCAGCCAGAACCTTCCTAGCAGTAGCGACAGATGAACATTTCCAAAAGGAAACCCACTACAACATAGTTACTCATATGCATAAATATGGGTTCCAAATCGGTCTGATGATAATTAGATTCTAAATAAAGCGAAGTCGGCAAGAACCGTATTATAAGGATCCTTCGTCATTGCTGTCTTTAATTTCTTAACAAACAATATTATTGCTGCCAAATTTCTACTTAATGACAGAAAACAATACGGATTGCATACAAACCTACCAACTTCTAAATCATAAATATCAGGAATGTGGCACTGCTGATGATTGACTTGGTGACAATTAATCACCCACAGTCTATAGAATTGATCACAACGACCTAGTCCCTTCAATTCTCACTCTTATCTTCAACGTAGCAGTGGCTACTATCGGTCAGCGGCGCGATATCCGCATCCGCTAGAGCCACGGATATCACATCCGCTCTCTCAATATTCACTTCTTTTGTGATGCTCAGAGAATTATCTGGAACCTCGGCGACACCTTTTAATTTTTCCTTCATTATTAAATTGACGATTTCCATCTGCAGTTTCGCGCACATGTCATTCGGGACCTGGAATTAGAAATATGGTCACGCCTTCGTTAGGTAGGCAGGGTGGCAACGCTTGCACCCACGGGCCATAATATGTTAAGGACCTAGAGCCTTATTAATAATGAACTCAGATTCGCTTTGAAGAGTGATATCAGCTAAGATGATATCAAATTAAGATCGGCATCTTAAGAAAGTCACTATACTAACATCAGCGCAAAAGATATCTTAAATCACAATACATGACGGATTTAGACCGTTGAGTTTGTTCTACAGCGGTGATTCAGCTAAGAGCAAGCACTTATTTGACAACTTAAGCTAGGTTTATTAAAGAGTTTAAAATAATGTCTTCTTGAGATTTTCTTCACGCATGAGTATGATTCAATCTGTCTGGATCCCACTCCAATTACCTGATAAGCGGACTATGGTAAGTACAGTGGTATCATATGGGTATTATATATTGTAGAAAATGTACTAATATTTCTTGTTAAAAAATAATAAAAATATATTACCTGCCGCAACAGACATTTGATGTATGTAAGGAAGGAGTCGATCTGGTCTGGCTCATTGCACTCCTCTGTTCTACGCCTCTTTATAGGGAGATCATCAGACGAGGCGCTAAGCCGCCTGTCCCGCTCCCCCTTCTTCGGTTTGTGCTCCTTCTTCGGCCTGTGCTCCTTCCTCCTGCTACTGTGCTTGGGCTCCTTCACGTAGTATTTCGAAGGTTTCCCTTTAGTGTCCTCCTCCACGTATATAACTTCGGTGTAGTTGCCGCTGTCTTCGTCGCCGGACTCCTCCGAGACCACTGTCTCCTGTTCGATCATTATTTTAATTAATTTAATTGTATAATGATTTTTTTCGCGGCTGTCCTTGCGTAAAAGTTTATCTGTGTACTTGGATGAAAAATATGCGTGGAACCCAACCATCTATCCCTCGACAGTGGCGACGACCTACACGCTACTGCAATGTATTTCTTGGCAAAGCAGAGATGTTTTAATAGTGAAAAGCAGTCCCTTATGCCATTTTCTACGACCCCTTCACTTAGTTTTGGGGGAATATAATAATTGTCATCTAGCAACAGTGCTCCTAAAATTTTGTGTAACAGAGCGTCACATATACAGAAGGCTAGTCGTGAGTCATAGGAAATATTAAAGACGTTCAAGAGGATCCGATTGCTGACCTGACTGGTCCCGGTGAGGAGTTTGGGATGTTTCTCTGCCAGGTGGTTCCTAAGATCGTCCACGTTGTTGGGGCGCGAGGTGCGGCACACGACGCACCTGGCGCGCCCGCCCGTCTCCTGCTCGAAGAAGTTCCAGATGTCCGGCGTTAGTTGGTCCGATTCGTTCGAATCCTCGTCTGAGAACAAATAGTATAATATGGATGAGGGATTCCAGGTGTACGTATACATACTGTATTGTTTGTAATTTTTTTTAGCATACACCAGGAAACGCAGTGATCCCGGAACGCGGTACACTTACGTGGACCACTATAACGGGTTTTACACTTTGTGTATGGTGGTCGGTATCCAGGCGAAAATATCCTTCTACTAGCAAAATCTACAGCTTAGTTCATCAGCATTAAATGGTGAGTTCTGCACCATCGTATGGTATCTACCGAAACTATACTAACATATAAAGCTGAAGAGTTTGTTTGAACGAGCTAATCTCAGCAACATTCACAAATACACCAAAAATGCGCAAGAATTTGTATTTTATGAAGATTCCTTGACGACGTAAATAAAAGGTAACATAAAATAGTTAAAAAAACCCGCTTAACGGAGCTGTTTACAGCACGTTTTAAATCATATTATTATTACAATAGGGGCGAACAACGAGGGTCGCACGAAGGGTGACCCCCTTGATATTATTAACTTTATTAACAACGGCTACGTATACTAAAATTAAATATGGGAACACGTCCGATCGATAAGTCTATCGCTAGGCAATGTCGGTCCCATACATTTTTTGTTAGCGTCAACGATTGTAGAAAGGCATTGGTTACGGTCACTGAATATAATGGTGGTAGGTCTCTCTTATGTGAGAGTCCGCCTGTGTACCACCGCAATGTCTATTCCTACCGCCAAGCAGCAGTGTGTAGTCACTGTTATGTTCCAGTTTGAAGGACATTGTAGCCAGTGTAACTACTGGACATAATAAGACTTAACATCTCATGTCTCAGGTTGGCGAGCGCAGTGGAATACCAAACAATACTTTGTAATTCAAGGTGTTGGATGGTGTTTCTACTGTTTATGGGCGGTCGTATCGAACGGCAAGCTCGTCTCATCATTCAAAGTAATAAAAATATAAACTAAAACATTATAATACCCAAGCGTCAATATAAAATGACTGCTCACGGTCTTCCAAAAACATTTAATTATACACTTTATATATGGAGAAGTATATGGGCGGACTTAATGCCAGAAGTATTTTCTACCAGTCGACCTTAGTGGTGTAGAGATAAACATGAGACGGCATAAACATTTGGCTACTTTGTGGTAATCATTGATCCCACTGCCCTAAACGCGTACGAATCAAACATCGAACAGCGAGAGAGGATACTTTTTTATTTAAATGAGCGTATTTTTAAAACTATTTGCTCAATTTTAAAATACTTTCACCAATAAGAAGCTACTTAATCCCTGAGCGCTACAGCTAAATTGTAACCAAGAACTTACTTCAACGCCAATGAATCCGCGAGCAAAGCCAGTACATAACCTCGGACAAATGTCAGGGCGTTTATCGTGTCTGCCACCCCCTAGTAATTACGGCGTGAGCTTGTTTTCCGAACAGCTCGATAAACGACATTGATAAAAATAACGTTACAGTTTACGTAGCACGCGTGCGAACTTGACCTAATTTGTTTGTTTGCCCATTTATGAGTGACCTTTGTTCTCGCTTGATATCGAACAAACAGCACGACAGACAACAGCCTAGACATAGTGTGAGCTCTGTGTAGGCTGTTGTCTCTCTCTGTGTCTATCTCTCGTCAGTCAACTCTCTATCTAGACCGTAATCTACTAATTAGTGCAGTGGTCAGTGGCGAAGCGTCCATACAAGCCGATTCCTACCGGGTTACCTTTTGTAAATTAATTAAAAATAATAAAAGAAAAACATCACAAATATAACAAGAATAATAATAGTATACTCAAACAAGTCATCTTATACTTATTCAATTAAATCAACGATAACGGTACATAGTATCAATTCGTTAAATCGTAACTCGCGCGCAGTGCTCGCGCCTTATAGTGTTTGAAGTGAACCCGGCCGCGCATAGCTTCCCTCGCGGTATTGTTGTCTCTTTCTCACGCAGCGCGGTGTCTTTGTCTAATCTGTTGGAAGTGACGTAAAAATACATGTGTGCGTGCGTGTATATGCACTTCAGAGTAACCCGAGAATTTGCGGCTTCATGTTGAGCCATTGGCTCGAAATGTTTTAATAATTTAGAATGTATTAATTAGTGTTTGTGTATAGTGTGCCTTATTAATTTTTGTTGGACTTTTTTAGGTACCTATGTTCAAAATAATATGTGATTATTTTTAAAATTTAAAGTTTACACATGTTTATGTTAGAAGGAAATTATTAAGTACTACGATATTTTACTGATTTTATTTTTATTGTGAAATGCGTAGTACATCTGTAGAAAAAAATATTTCTTCGGGTTCCCTTATGAAAATTTTCACCCTTCGCCACTGGCAGTGGTTCCTCCCGAGGCAATGCTTGTGTTCTCCATCTCTACACCGAATGCACCCTCATGCACGTGGGGACATTTACAACGGCCCTAGGCACAAAGTTATGTGTGTATACGTCATTATTATAACTACACATGAGGCCTACGAGGGCTTGCGAACATTTGCTAGCGTTCTCTCTCCCGCCCATGCTAAAAAGGTTCCTTTTCCTTCCCCCAACTTTCCTCCAGGACCCTGCAGTCGCTAACCCGGGGGATTCCAGTATCCCATTCGCTGGTTTCCCTCGGTGGTGATTGCGTGGTCCGATAATAAAAAAAAATATATTGAAAAAACAGTGCAGGGCCACTATGCCGTGACCGAAAATAATGTGACTTGCTTGTTACTCTAATGCCCCTTGGGTTGACGTCAGGCAGTCCGTTGTAAAAACTTAGTTCGGTTTTACAGCGTATAGGAAAATGTGTGATGCTCTGGTACTACATTAGCATGGGATAAGGAGAATGGAAGAGGTATTATCATAGGAGATTCGCAAACAAACCCTGACCTATGTGACATTAACCGACTTCAAAAAAAGAGGTTATCAATTCGACGAGTATTCTTTTTATTTTGTTACCTCAGAATACGGTAATTTATGAATCAACCTACCTAGACAAGGTTATTGCACTAACCGCATATTATGAGTTTCTAATAGTAAATTCGCGTTATTTTGTTATTATTAGTACATATTTAGGGTTTTGATTAAAAATATAAATTGTAATATAGATCCATTGGCGTATGAAATAATAATTGTATTGTAATTTGTCAATCAATAAATACACCGATATAAGCACAACACGATAGTGGGGAATGCCCGCGAGTGACGCGACGCGAACGCTCGCCACACGTCATTACGTCAGCCGGTGACGTCGGGTGACGCGACGTCGCGCCACTTGCGACAACGAGACGTGTGGGGATGACAAACCAGTTTTACACCCTTTGTGGTCTAGACTCGGACCGCGGTCCACCGTGATGTTACCTACGCGAAGGGATTACGCGCTGACATGACGCAGCCAGAGAGGTGAGGAGAGTTTCGGGAGTTCAACCCACTAACAACTGTTTTTGACTGGTTTTAGACTTATAAAGACTGATAATCGTCTGTTATTTCTTTCAAATTAATGTAAATGTCACTTAATCGTATTTTTGTTGTTTTTTTCAAACAGCTGAGCAGTAAGCATCCTTCTAGTACACAAACTAGCTACTACATACAAGTATAATTTACTTCAACTGTAAGTATATTATGGGTCTTTTTTTAACAATAATTATAAAAATTGCGTTACCAAGGAAGCAAAGGTAACGACAAACAGCGGATATTGAATTATTTACGGACAGTGCGATGCCTTATTGTGCTGTCCCATGAATACCTCGGTGGCGTAATTATACTCTGTACGAGTACAACGCGCTGAGATCCTGGGTTCGAATTCCGCGTCAGTCCAAAATAATTGTGACTGGGTTTTTCCACTTCTAACTAGATTTTCGCAGCTTCTTTTGTTGAGTATTTGAATTTTGATTGCATATTTAATTTATTTAAGAGAACATGACGATAAGCAGTTTGGTCAGGAGATTTAGTTTCGTCTGAACATCACGTGAACTGTCGGGAGAATCCAGACGATTCCCGGACATACCAGCCCACTAAACCTCGCGAACATTCCCGAAGTAAACAACCGCGTCCGCCTCCGCACACTAATAATACCGCGCGTCTCCGCCCGCCACAATAATAGCACGCTCGCGCCGTGATACACACAATATTTATAATTGAATGTATTTTTGGTGGTGAGTCACGCGGTTAACGACTACCACACATGGTCGTCAGTTGTTTTGGCAAGGATCACCGGAATTCTTTCTAAATCTCTCAATCAGACGTTATAGCAAGTTTGTGAGTGTATGTGGTTTGTAACTATTGGTCCGATTTTGAAAATTCTTTCACTAACAGCTACATTCAGTGGCGGCCTTAAACGACGCGAAGCTCTAAACTAAAGCAAAAAACTCAACGCTGGGTCCCGGCTAATGAAAGAAACAGTTCCCTGGTTTTAAGTTCCGTCGGTAACATCGTAAAATAGGGTCCTCCAAGGCACCGAGCGAGGCCACGAGCGGTTGCCTGGTTCGCCTCCCTAAGGCCTTTGGCTACATTTATCCTAAGTAAGTACTATACACTAACGATTAAGGCGATACCTCAAGGTCCATTTTCATACATTTTGTTTCACCTTTAATCTGGGTAACTAAACAAGTATTGGCAAGTAAAGAATTTAAATTCACGTCTATGGATATTTCTGCCTTTAAAATTTCGTCATATTAAATTTTAAAGGCCGAAATATCCATGATTATTAATTATTTTTACGTTTTTCTTTCAACTGCGAGAACTAATCACTAACTAGACGTGAATTTAAATTCTTTACTTGCCAATACTTGTTTAGTTACCCAGATTAAAGGTGAAACAAAATGTATGAAAATGGACCTTGAGGTATCGCCTTAACCCAATTATTCTCTTCTTCATACGTAGTTCAAAACCCCATAAGCAGTACCTACTGACTAGATTTTCGGTCGCCCGCTCGGGGCGCCAAAGCCTAGTCAGATCAGCAAAGGGCCAGATGAAGTCAACGATTATAAAAAGCCAGCTTGACTACGGCCGCAGTTGAGTTCCTCCAAGCAATATTCCACTTTACGAAGAAAAGGCATGACTTTGGACCTGTGCCACACGTGAGGAACTTCAATGCTCGACGTTTTTACGAGTGACCAGTGCCAGATTTATACTTTTATGAGTGTCGGCCACTTTATTTCCGTCGCCCCAAGTAGGTAAGTTTATGTATGTATATAGGTTTCTAAAATCTATATATGTATATAAAAATGAATCCCTATTTCCCTTTGTCACGCCATCACGCGTAAACGGCTGGATTGATTTCACTATTTTTGTTAGTTGTGTTTGTTATGGTCAGAAGGATTTTATGAAAGAAAATATTAAGGAAGTTGAGCGGAACGTTAGAAAATTTAAGAAAAGTAAATTTCAGCGATTGACAGAATGCGCGCAGCAAATTCATAGTTAAGACGGGACAACGTCTGTCGGGTCAACTAGTACTTAATTATTTTCCATTTGTTTGTATTATGGAAGGCACTAAAGTTAAATAAACGAAAGAGTAATTAAATCGCGTGAGCGTCCTCTGAAATCTGCCGCCCGTAGGCTGCGGCCTATTTACAAATCCAGGACTGCAAGCGACCATTATAAAACCGGGATCTTGGTCAGTTATAAGACTGATATTTATAGCTTTAATCCGTCTTTATAATAAACAATTGCCTTAATCAGTAAAGGGTCAGGTAGGGGCAAAACATGCACCAAGACTGCACCGAGCTCTTGATGTTTATAGAACAAGATTATAAAGGACTAGCTTGGGGCCGCGGTTCTGCTCGCATAAGGTTTTTCATGATAAAAGTCCCGATATATACTTTCCCGGGAAAAAAAGTATGTTCTTTCCAGGGGGTAACTATATCCATATCAAATCTGAATTTGACTATCTCGTTGGCGTAGTTGTAATTATACACGGTACGAGTATGATTACCGCGCTGAGGTACTGGGTTCGAATCCCGGGTCGGGCCAAAATAATTGTGTCTGGGTTTTTCCATCTTAAAACATTACTCAGTCACAGCTCAGAGTCAGTAAGTGTGCGGTGTTCTACCCCCGTGCCTAGGAAAGCACGTAAAGCTTCTGCGCATGATTTCTCTCCGGTCATGTCGGATTGCTGTCCATCAAACCATGAAAGAGATTCGACGCGTTTTTTTGTTATTTATACCAATAAATAAAGCTGAAGAGTTTGTTTAAACACACTAATCCAAAAAACAACTGAAAAGAATCAGGTTTAGTTTTCACTAATGAAAAGCTACATTACTCATGAGTGGAGGAACGGAGAGTGCTTGTGTATTGCGCACGCACTAGTGCACTATAATATTTCCTGCGTACGTGGCTAGTCCTGATTTAAGATTGTCTGCCATGGCTAGTAGGCAGTTCGGCTAGGAGGAATCATTCACTCATTCACCACCAGAGCGCTCACTGCTGGATATAAGGCTGGTGACCACCATCAGATGACTCACGTTTTCCTTCTATCTAACGTGCAGGAAACAGTCGCAGCAGGAAGCGACAGCTTCCGCGAACGAGTTGCAATCACTTCCTTATATCTTGTCGTGTATTTTATATCAGGTACAATAGGAATTTGCTGGTGGTAGATATTTTATATCCGCCCGGGTAGCGACCACCGTACACAAGGTGTTAAAACCCGCCGTAGTGGTCCACGTAGGTGTCGAGCACCAGGATCAGCCGGTGTATAACTGATTCCAACAGGCCGGCATAATTGTGCCGACTGCCGAGGGGTAATCATTTCGTCTGTCGACATTCTATTGGACCCCACTCCAATTACCATTAGGTGGAGGTATATTCTCGTGCCGTATAAAAAAAGGAATATAAGAGCAGCTTGCTCGCCTGGTGGTAGGACACTTCTGCCTTAATAGCCGTATCTAGAGGGAAGAGGGTAAAGGGTAGGTTCTCCTATTCCCGCTTAGATTCTGTAAGGGGCCGTTCAAACATTACGTAACGCAATTTTTGAAGATTTTTGACGCCCCCACTCCCCCATGTAACGCGCCAACACTCCCCCCCCCCCCCCCCACCTCCAAAAGTTACAATTATTCTAATATTCACAATTATTTTACGCAAAATACCGGAAAGTCGCAAAAATACCTTTGTTATAGTTTTAAAATAAAAAAAAACAATGTTACATAACGCATTGTACGAACCCCCTCCTGCCCCTGTAACGCATTGTAACGTTTTACATGACCCCCTCACCCCAAATTACGTTACGTAATACTTGAACGGCCCCTAAGTTGTTTTGGACTTGTATTGAATTCCTGTAAGAAATTATCGATTTGAAGCCCCCCTAGAGTCTGGTGTTTGTCCTATATTGGACAGAAATTTCAGATGGGCTGGTACCGAGAAAAAAAAAACAATATTACTTAACCCAACCCGTGTTTTGAACTAGGGAGCATCGAGCGGTATCGCGCCGTGCAATACAACCATCCCACCGAGGCAGACATATTGTTTTATTCATTCTCCAAATACGATTAAATGTAGATTTTTTTAATGTTAGATGATCATTTTAAGAAGCTTGTCACTGCGATGCCGCGAATTTGGTCGACTCGACATTGCACGGTTAAGAATTAAGTAAAAACTTGCATTTTTGCTTGATTGATAACATATGAAGGTTAACTGACAATGTCGAGAATTCGATTCAAGATCGATGGATCGATCTTGAATCGAATTCTCGACATTGTGACGACACATGCACTGGAGTGCATTTTCATTGTGAAAGAGTTGTTTGTGCGAAATGAGTTTGCAATAATTTGTACTTAGATTCAATAGCAGTAGCACATTCTGCCCGCGTCCACGAGGACAAGGCGTGAGCTTATATCAGTTTTAATTACATTTAAAATGATTCTTCACATGTATGCAGATTAATGATTTATATAAAAGCCACTTTTGACCTCCTTTCGAATTAGATAACTGAATATATTTATATAAACAAATACTTTCCAAATATAATGCGTGTTTACAAAACAAAATTCGAAATATTTATATAAATAACAGACTTATTATCAAAATAAGGACTACGCGTGCGTCCGCCGCGCACAATATTGTTCGCGGTAAAAATTTAAAATGAGTTTGTATATCAATAAATATATCTCTTTCTTTTTTCTTTTATACTACGCAAGTAATACGAGAAGGAAAACACCTCATGACCTTGTATTTGTAATAATTACAATGAGTTAAGGCTTCGTTTATGTCGCAAACGAAACTCAGCCAAAATGATGTAGAATACAATACTTACAGAATAAAACGATACGATTGCGTATGTAAGTTGTTCTTTTTTCCTTCCTTATTATTACCAGACTCATAAAGGTGTATAGTAAGTACATTTATTGAGTGAATATCTAGAATACTTTATTTTACATTCGTCTAATTTTACCTTACACCAAGAAGGCTCATACCTAAGATGTTTTTATTATTATTTTGTATAACTTCATTGGCTTAGACAGGCTTCGCCAAATGTTTGGATAGCTACAGTTTGCTTTTTGAAATTTCAAAAAGATTTGTTTGGAAATAATTTATAAATAAAAAATAATTTGTCGTTCCGGTTTGAAGAACATTGTAATTTGTATCAAGTGTACCTACTGGACATAATAATATTTTACATCTCATGTCTCAGGAGAGAAAGAGAGCGAGCGCTGTGGAATACTAAACAATACTCTGTAATTCAAGGTGTTGGATGGTGTTTCTACTGTTTATGGGCGGTCGTACCGCTCACCATCAGGCGAAAGGCAAGCTCGTCTCGTCATTCAAAGCATTAAAATATTTATATATCGTTTGCTTTAACGGTGACGGAAAACATCGTGAGAAAAACTGCCACCTAAGAAGTTCTGTGTAAGAATATTGAGGGTATGTGAAGTCTGCCAATGGCATAGTGGCCAGCGTGGTGAACTAAGACATAAACCCAGTAGTAGAGGAGGCCCGTGCCCAGCAGTGGGGCAGTATAACCATGGGTTTCTTAGTTTCAAGCGAGTCGATGCAGATCAATCCCTCAAAGCATGATTAATTTTATTTTAAACTTATTCAAGTAAAAACTTCCAAAAATAGTCGCTCGTACGAGCTCTAACCTCAAAAACAGGTTTAACTTTAAATATGTACAAACTTTCCGATATCAAGTTTAACACGAAAAATAAACAAACAATAATGCGTAATAACAATTTGATATACACCTTAATATCAAATGGCTTCTAGAAATTATTTCGCGTCCATTGTTGATACCTACGCGGTGGCGGAGCGGGCGTGGAGCGCGCGGGGCGCGGGTCGCGGCCGAGAGAGGCGACGTTGCCGCTCCATACAGCAAAACATCTGACGCAAAACTCAACCAGTTAAATGGGACGAGTGTGCTGTTAGCCGCTGGGTTGCTAGCCAACGCTGTTACATAAAGAAGATTTAATACAAGCGGAGAGAATAAATTTCCCCGAAAACTTTCGGGAAACACAACTCTGTGATTGAATCTTTTGGTCGATGGACTGGATAGCAACCACCGTACAAATGCATAAAAAATATTGGATCGTTCATATTAAACGCATTTAAGTGAAAGCCAGTGTAGCTACATCCAATAAGACAGACTGATATAATCCAGGTAATCATTGTCTCTTGCCATGTTGGCAGATATTGTAATAGTAAGGACTTTCCAATACACTGTTGCCCACTATGGATTAACGTAATTCCTTTCCCATATCAGAACAAAAAATTTTACGACATTGTTATAAATAACTTGTTACCACAAGTTTTACTTTTGCCGGACACTCGTAGTAACTTTTTCTTTTCCTTAAACCAAGTCTCTGTCGATGTAGGACGTAGAGTTCATAATTCATATCACCTACTGAAGCTGTTTTGGATATCTACCAGACACCAAAGCCTTTTCGTTATATGACTCAAGTTTGAGATACTATGAACAGAACCCCACACTGTTCACAAAATATGCTATACCATTAGACCAATAATCTCTTTAAAGTATTAGCGTACATCAGCTTAATGACACGTTATGAACTGTTTCGACATTAAGACTTACTCAATATACAATAATATCAGCGCTGCACTATAAAGTACTGTACCATTGCTGGGCACGGGCCTCCTTTACCACTGAAAGGTTTAGGCCTTAGTCCATCACGCTGGCCTAGTGCGTTTTGGAAGACTTCACATACCATAAAAATTCTTACACAGATCTTTTCAGGTTTCCTCACGCAGTTTTTATTAACCGTTAAAGCAAGCGATAATTCACAAAGAATAAACACATAACATTTACGAAAGTCAGAGATAAGAGTGCTTACTATTGAACCTACAGAAACTCCTCTCGATAACCATACTTCAATCGAAAACCTTAATAAATAAATCAAAACACAAACCCAGTAATCAGATATTTTAAAATCTCTAAAAATTCAGTAAACCACCGCCGTTGGTATCCCTGGGCAAGATAAAACTTGATGGTCGACGTCGTGTGTATAATGAGCTGCAACTTGAAGTTATAAGCGACTAGTCTACAGAGGATATACTCTGGAAATATAAAGAACCTGACAGTCTTTACACAATAAAGTCTTATAAACCCAGCAAAGTTGGAACTGATAGAAACTACCTATCTACATAGAACATTAGCGTCGCTGTCATATAACGAAGTGCATTGCAGTTGCCACGCGTTGGTAACTCGAAGTTCTGTTGGGAAAGAATGTCGTGACACTTTACTGTACAAGTGACTTATTCAATTGTTTAGCCGAATATAAAAATTCAAATAACACATGCTTCTTAGTTACGTAACAAAAAAATGAGAGAATAAAGTTAAAAGATGAATAGCGAACGCTGTAACCGCGGCCTGGATCGTCACGCAACAAATAACGCGAGAAGGAAAGTAGGCGTGGCTGATCCCGGTAAACGTGGCTTGCTGACCTTGATACATATACACACAGCTTTGTCTATATCTAACAGCGAACTAGTATGTAGTAAACATTTTCTCTAGTTTGGAAGATATCGTAGCTATTGGAGGCTATGCACATGTTATATTTCAAGGTATACGTAATACACTAATTAACGATTACAATATGATTCTTTGTATAAATTTTTGGTGTTACCGTCCAACGATCGATTATGCTGGCATCTTTTTACAGTTACATAAAGAACTCTTAAAGCGTGAACGTTTCCGAATTCAATTCATTTCTTCGCAGGTTAATGACAACTTATATATTCAGAAAGGCCCGGGCTCTAGCGCTCGGTGTTATTACCGTAGCAATATCGATCCTACAGGAGAGCAGGAGCGTGTAGGCGGAGGTATACCCGCACACCAGATAGAATAGGTATGCCTCGAACAACAAAGGATATATTTATTATTTCTTGCTAGTAAGCATTTTCTTTGAGCTTCACTTCACTTAACACCAGAAGCATTGAAGCATCTTGTTAGACATAAAAATAAATATCCAAGCGTATCAAGCCCCAGGAGTCACGAGCACTTGCCAGGTTATGAGAAAAGCAATCGATGTAGGCGCATCACGTATGCACCGCGTCGTTTAGCATTCTACGAGAGTGTTAACAGCGACCATTGTTCGGTTACGAGTGACGGAATACCATCATCAGCTTTGTTTACTGCATACTTCAATAACGCAATATACAATTTCTTTTATGCAACTGAAAGATGAAAGGTAGTACTTTCGTGAGGGCATGAACCACGCCTGTCCATAAACAGTTGCATCAGAATTTGAAATCACAGTCCTACGTGGCAGTAGAGTATACTTGAACAGTTAAGTGCATTTTGATACAGTAAATGTATCTAATTACAGCAATTTTTTGTGTCTCGGACCCCGCAGTTATCACCGGGGGCAACCTGCGAATGGGGTATTCGAATCCCCTGGCTTAGCGGGTGCGAAGGATAGTTGCGAGGGGATATCTAGGGAAGGGTAGTCTAGGGGAAGGAAACGAATCTCTTAGTGGAGGGGAGAAGGCAAGGAAATGTCCGCGAGCCCTAGGCCACAATGTGTATTTACAAGCAAGAAGTATACACACTGAACTGTGAGCCTCGGGCCGCGACACATGTCTCGCCATGCATAGGCGTGCATTCGGTGTAGAGACTTAGCGCAGAAGAATTACCTCGTGAAGAATAACACACATACTTAAATTCTAGCTAAATTAAGAGCAATAAAAATAGTCAAGTAATATCTGCTCCTTGTCTTTGACGATGACTATCGACATGGTATGCATTTTTAATCTTGCGAGTCTCTTGATGTACTCAGCTGTCTGCGCCGTGAAAATATACTGAAGAACAATAGGTCGTTGATGGAAATATTTTTCCACTTCTGCTCACAACAAGGGGATGACTAAACCGTTCTTGCCAAATATTCAGCGTTTTACAGCTGTTTAAAGCTATAAACTGACGTTACATAGTAGTTAAACAAAAACACACATAATCATAATATAACATCTGTTTGGCGAGGGGACACGGTTTATTAAATATCCAAATATCTTGTTTTTGACCAAAATACGTTGTTATTTATACCAATGACATAAACAATTCAAGTTTTCTGGTTTACGACACATAAATTGTCACGATTGGAACTGCGCCTGATGTTGTAAAGATTCTGTCCCATAAATAAGATATGGTTGTACCGAACATATTTTCCAGTAATTATACATTAATTTTAGCAGCCAAAAATATATTATATAATATAACTCGTACATATTCAAACATCGAAACAAGATAAATTATAATCGAAAGCAAATGTTGGTGCATAAAACGATGTCATAGCAAGAATGTTCTAGATTACTACAAGTATTATCTGGATATCTAGAGGTGACAGCAATAAAGGTTCTGATTTAATCAAACCAGAGTTATAAAAGAAGAGATAAAATATTTTTACGATTTTTTTTAAAGTTCACGATCTTACGAATAGTGATAAGTCTCTCAAATGTGACAATCCGCCTGGGTACCACCGCAATGTCTATTTCTGCCGCCAAGCAGCAGTGTGCAGTAACTTGTGTTCCGGTTTGAAGAACATTGTAGCCAGTGTAACTACTGGACATAATAAGACTTAACATCTCATGTCTCAATATGGCGAGCGCAGTGGAACACAAAACAATGCTTTGTAATTTAAGGGGTTGGATGGTGTTTCTACTGTTTATGGGCGGTCGTATCGCTTACCACCAGGCGAACGGCAAGCTGGTCATTCAAAGCATTCCGTCATTCAAAGCAATAATAAAAATATATTAAAACACGTGAAAGTTATAAAGGAGTTGAATATCTAGCACATCATGCATATAAAGCTGATTGTGTTTTAAGACGTTTACCAAATAAGTATACCGAGTATTGGCTTAACATGTCGGCGGCGGTTTCAAAAGTCATAAGGGTCATTTTGTCGAAAGTACGTTCAAATACCATTGGATAGGTAATTTTATTCTCCATCTGTGGATTAAAATTTTTGTTTTTTTTTAATACGAAGCTACGGCCTAAAATAAGTTTTGTAGTTAATTATAAAAATGTAAAACTGAGTCTTGCAGATCAACTTTTTCATTGACACTATACAACTTTATTTAGTTTTTATTACATAAATGGTTTTTATGTATGTATGTCTAGAAATCACCATGATAGGAGAAGATATAAAGATATTCTAAAATGTAAAAAAATATATTTGGTTGTTTTGTAAAATCAGTGTTTGTCCTTTACATTTGAAATTTCGACCATCGATGTGGGTTTAGTACTTTTTTACCTAAACATATGCAGTAGTACTTTTAGTGCAAAAGACTTCGCTGTTAAAGCTCTGAGCAACTATAGGTATAGCATATTTGTGACATTGTGTTGACTTACGCTGACGGAGCTGTAAGCAATTAATGAGTACTTATAGACATATGTGTAACATTGTATTTCGATAAAAATAGTGCGTAAACAACAACAAAGTTGTAAATTGTTTTGTAATTGATAATATATAATTTGAATGTTTGTCTTTTTAGTACTTACTTACTTAATATCGTATTTTCATGGTAACAAAAATGATTGCCAAAACAGGCGTTTGTGGAAAATTAGTCGGCGTGGAAATTTTTCCTCGGGATCCCAGCCAAGTTTATCAGAATCAGATACCAGATGGTTATTATCCAACAGCCGCGAATTTTCCCCTGCATGTTGTAAACCAGAGGCATAATCCGGCTTTCGAAATGATTCGATTACTTCACATCTCCCCGTTTATATGGGGCGTGTGGATTCTGACTGGCGGGTCGTCGCCCCGCGCTAACATTTTCTATATTTATAGGAAACATGTTTCATCTCACGTCACGCGTGTGACGTAAACGCAAATTCCACTAACTGACCACACAGACATTGCTAACAGTATTCCCGTGTTGTGTTCCCGAGCTCTCCCGGTTTCCAGGCTCAACGGCTCAACTCCCAATCCCGATTCCATTTATAGCAATGATCGATACGAAAACTCGCGACGTTGCCGCTCCGACGTTCAAAACACGCTCTCTAAACGGTGTTACTGCTCGCACGTGTCTTATATACCGCGTAAACGGATGCTGTTCTCACCCTTACTGCGCACGGAATAGCAACTGAAACCGCGTATAATTGATTGAAGTTGCGCCATTTTGTACCGCAGCATTGATGTAAACAAGATGGCGGTGCAAGCAATACCGGCTCGCAGCTCTCTTGGATTTAGGTTGAAAGTGGCGTGTATTTTGTTTAATTGGTTGATTATCGACGCTCGGTCGTCTCGTGAAGGAAATCACGTAGGACAGCCCGCGATGGTGTCCAGTTAGTCTGTTTTTATATTCAAATTATAAATATTTACATGGCAGCCAAGCAGGTATCCGTGAACGCCTTGTATTTGAGGCTGAGATCTACAATCTACATAAAAGCAAAGTCAAGTTAAAATTCGAATCGTAAAAACGAATATGGATTGTTTATTTCTCGAAATTATTTTTATAAAGGCGACAATATTCTTACAATGACATTTTAAATTATTCAATGCCAAGTTTTCGAAAAATTACTTACTGCGAAACAGTAACGCTGTTTTTTATGCAATAAGTATTTTTTGGAAGTGTTTTAAAGTTTAAACATCGCTGTTTATGTAATCTTGATAAAGTAATACTTACTGTTATAAAATACCGAACATGGGATTTTGAAAATCCCATTTTCTGCAACTTAATATTACGTTAGTGTTTCCCCGAATTTAAAATGCGTTCCACATGTGGGATATCCCATGGTTCTCAATGACTTTATTTCGACTGACGTTTACTAATGGCGTGTTGACGCTCTTCAGGGTCGTAGTTTCCAACCACGTTTATGCAACATGGCTATTTATTAAAGTAAACAACGTAACCAACACGTTATAAATGATAAGCGACTGCCCGTAAACAGTTAGATAGCAACAGCAGTAAAGGTTCAGGTATAAAGTATGACGATGCACTAAGTTCTATGTTTGAACAGAAAACCAAGTGCCCATAGATAATTCGACCTCCATACTAGTATTGCTGACACAATACCTTCATCTCCAACTGTCTCCCACTAAAAGTATATGTGTAGAAATTATAGTAATGGCTCACTGCCCATAGACGGCGCCCTTGCGGTTCATGGCGACGGTAAATCTATTTTATATTCGACCTTTTTTTATACGGGTCATAGACAATTTTTTACTCTTAATTTCTTTTAATGAAAGTGTTCACATTTAACTGCAGAGCTAGTTAAAAGGTCTTCTATGTTAACATTTCGTAGGTGGTTAGACTGACTTTGTTGGTTAAAGGGGGAGGAAGCTAAAATAAGATCCTCAGCCAAGGCCGCGCGACGTCCCGGGAGCTAGCCCGGTTCACCCGCTCCTCTACACCGCCCTCTGATTGAAATATTTTATTAATCCTTATAGAATTAGCATATAGCTAATAAAAGAGATCTTGGGGAAAGTTTCTTTAATAATTTTTTTATGTTTGAAGTCAGATGTGCCACTAAAGACTAAGCAAGCCGCATGCAAAAACACGTTGGCTTCAGTTTCACTATAAGTATATCTATGGTTAAGTAGGTAGGTACTAATTTCAAGGCGACGAGAAATTCGAAAAAGTATTTAAATCCGATTCTTAAGTATATACATAGAGGTAGGTATACCACAAGTTTATATATCTATGGTTACTAACTTCAAGGCAACGTAAAATTCAAAATAGTACTAACACGATTCTTAAGTATATGTATACATATAGGTAGTTATACCAGTTGAAAGCTTTCCCGCACGCCCACGCCATCCAACGTAGGCGGCTAGCGTCTCGAAGCCGTATTAGTTATGTCGGCATTTACTGTGGTAATTTGTACCTACATACATATGATATTATTATTTTAAATATTAATGGCTTTAAAATACATTTTAATTAGTTCATTTACAGATCTTATTAAGTAATGAGTGTGTTGAGCTTTGTTCATAAAATAATTTTTCATTCAGCAAGAGACTGTTTGTCGGACAGTACCTAGATCTCGTACATTTAAAAATGTGTTCATGAAAATTCGTCTTTTACTTAATTAATACGCTAGGCCGGAATAGTTTTAATCTAAACATTGCCTAATACCTGACAGTATTTTGTAATTTGTATTTTAAATATAAATATTGCTTTTTGTAATTTATATTTCAAATACATGAATATGTTGTACTGTACTGTTGTACATGCGAGATAGTATCTTGTAATTTGTCTTTTAATTAAAACAATGTATGTATTTTGTCCAGCTCCGAGTGTAATTACGGGGCATTAACACCCTAATGACTTTAGCTTAAATTACACATGCACGAAGCTCTTTATGATTCAACATGTGATGTTAAATTGTTCATGAGCAGTGTCACCTACCATCAATTAGGTAAGCGTCAAATAAACTGTAAGTACATAGTATAAAGCCAGGGGCACCAACCCGATTCTAAAAGGGCCGGGGCGTCAAAGAATTTGATTTTAACTGCATCTTCGCCATAAGACGTTTCCGTATAACATACAGTATGGAGCAAAGACATGACCACTGGAGAAATACTAAGGAGTAAGGCCCTTCAAAACAGCAAGTAGTGAATCCACACCACATCCAAACTAGTGTAACTCAAGGGAAGATCTAATTAAAAAGCTTTTAATTTTCGTTTAACCTGACCAAGGAATGAAGCCCAATATGTTACAACTTAGAATCGTAGCAATCGGAAAAAGCAGCTAATAACTTGATTTTAAATTTTGGACATGTCAAGTAAGTATTTTGTTTCTATGCCATGTCTAAAACAAAGAAACCGTACTCCGTACCCCAAGCAGCTCTAGAGGCCTCGCTCTGCATAGCGCATTATATTAATAACGCCGTCGTGAGAGACCGATCATGGATCACTACAACTTTGGTCTCATTTCGATTGAAGTTACAAAAATAGCATACACAGCTGCCAAGTAAAGACTATTATAATATTAATAATAATATCAGTAGCAACTAAATATTAAAATAGCAACATACCGTTAACGGTGGCCGCGCTATCATTATGATCGATCTTTTCGGCGGGAGGCAAGTTCTGCAGAAGTCGGAGGAACGACTCGGTGTGACTCCGCGACAAATGCACTTTTAAGTTCGTCACCGTTGTCTTATAAGATAACAATTTATCACAGAAATTGCACATGGCCATCTTGTCCTCGCCTACTTTGGTGAAATATTCCCACAGAACAGAACATGGTAATTTTGAATACTTTTCGCCTATGCCCATTTTGTCGATATGTTTGGTAAATAAATGTTGCAGGAGGTTATGTGTTACTCCGCTGTGAACGTATTTATTTTGACAATATTTACATAAAGCCTTGTATTGACCGATATTTTCAAAATGATCCCAAATATCAAAGTTTTTGTACATTATTTACATATTTATGTTATAACTGAAATAGCGTTATAGCAGAGAAGTAACAGCGACTCACAGGTCAACACTCAACACCGATAGCAACTGACGTTGCCGATTATAGCACTTACAAAATGGCTGCTCACGCTATTTGTCAAGTAAAACAACGGCTGGTGAATATTTATAATACCGCCATCTAGTTTCCATTTATGAAACTTAAAAATTGTCAAGTACTATGGACACTGACGTCTTCTATACTAGGTACGCACTACTATAATAGAATTTAGTGACTATGGACCATAAAAAAACTGTTGTCAAAGAACTTTTTGCCAATAACGCTGTCCGTATACGGATCATAAGCAACTTGTTACACGTTACAACGCTTTAAATACTCATTGGTGCCTTACCTTCACGTTTAACTGCTACGTTGCCATCTTTCGATTGTTTCACTTGTAGTTCTGTAAACGCGAGTGGATGTCTTGCCATAAGATGCGCTTTTAGATTATTCGTCGTACTTTTATAAGATATGCTGCTCCCACACGTATGACACTTTGCTCGTTTATCGTCAAGCTTATCATAATATTCCCAAAGTGCGGACTGATTCATTCTTCTCGGCATTTTAGTAAATAACTGCTATTCACTGTTCTTTACAATAAACATAACCTATAACTTGACGCAACGAGCAACGACAATACCACAAATAACGGGTTTACCAAAGAGTGATTCGGTGTGACGCTTGTAACGTTTCGTTTCTGTTATCTTACAACTAAGGTTATCCGAATACTGATTCACGAAATATTATATATTGGACATCGTCCATTTACTACAAATTTAATAATATCCGGTGGATATAATTTAACTTTTATCGTCGATAATGCTCATTTTTATAAAAAGTGATGAATATTTTTTTAATTCCAATGTTAACGCCATCTATAAAGTATTTTAGAACTATTTCGTAATTGAAAACTGCTAAGCGCGTGAATCAACGATTTCTTTGGTAGCATCATCAACGGTTATTTTCTTTAGCATGTTTTGGGCTGCAACCAATGACTCATTTGCGCTGAGAATTACAACGGTGTCTTTTAAATATTATTATTATAACAGTTTTGGTTAAATACAAGCTATTGATTTGAATTAAGAATTATTGTTCTTTTTCTATAACGTTATTCAAAAACAGTTAGTTATAGGTTTCTAACTAATTAACTCAGTATTGAATAAATATATTTTATAAGCAGAGGCCTATATTATAAGTGCGTATATGGGTATTTAAAACCTTTTATTAAAACATTGTACAGTTAATTACAAATATAACGACAATGACAGGGAGGCAAATCAATTTTGATCCGGTGTATGCAGTTTTACATTATGGGATGTCCCAATAAACCAACACAACTTCTTTACCGGTACCAATTGCTGATCTTTCTATTTATTTATTTATCATTTTATTTGATCCACCAACAGATGCTACAATACTTAGCTTACATATTTAACGTACAACTAAATCTTATGATATTGTTCACCTAATTATAGGCGGAACCAACTAGGTTATATAACTAAGGAAGCAGACAATAACGAAAAGGAAATGTATGAAAAATAAACTTAAATATAATTGTGGCGATGACAATGCAGTCATGTGGACAAAATGTCATCAACCATGAGGTTAATCCGCCAGCGAACTGCGAATATGTATGGGAAATCGAGTTTTCCTCCCATTTCACCCGACGGGTCTAAGTAACTATCCTCTCACCGCCATTTTTATTAAACGACCCCGATTTCTCGATAAATCTCAAATATGGACCAATCAGAACAAAGTATTTTTGGCGCTTACAAATGAGTTATTTTGATTGGTTCATTTTCGGAATCGGATTAAATGTTGAGATTCGGATCGTATATTAAAAACGTTAACCTGTCATCATCTACTCTGAAAAATCTTCACGCCACTTACTTTAGTAATGATAGATTGATGATTGGTATACTGTCGTGAAAAATAAAACAACATATAGCACCTATCGTTTAATTGTGAGATTTTTATATTGAACTAGTGGCGCCACCTGTCGCCACCATTACTCCACACCATTATGTCTACCGAACATAGGCCGAGAAATACTAGTTCAAATTATTGAAGGCGGTCTGCATCCAGCAACCCGCTATGACTTATACATATACACCACAGTACACAAGGTGTTACAACCCGCCATAGTGGTCCACGTAAGTGTCGCGTTCCGGGATTAGCCTGTATATAACCGGTTCCAACAGGCCGGCATAATTATGTTAACTGTTGAGGGGTAATCATCTCGTCAGTCGACATTCTATTGGCCCCTCTTCACTTACCATTAGGAGTACTGGTATCTCATTACCGTGCTTGGATTAAAAAATCCGACAGTCGCAGACAATTTACTCGGTATTACTTCATGTATTTGTGCTCAGTACGTCGTTCGCCCTCTATCACGGTATATGACGCAAATAATCGAACCCAGAGCGGACATATCGCGCCCACACCGGGGACAAACACTGGTTGCATGTATTTTTATTTAGCGTGAAATTAATATTAATGATTTCACAACGTGTGCTCGTCAGGAAGTATTGTGATCTTGAGTCTGTGTCTCGGCCAAGCTAGAGTGAGCGGGAGCGGCGGCGGCGCGGGACTCTCGCCCGAGTCCGAGTCCGACTCGGAGTCGGCGCCCGCCAGCGCCTCCAGCGACGACACACTGCACGACATCTCCAGCGCGAGCTCTTTTGGTACCAATACCTGCACAAAATAAGGAAAATATTAGGCGGCGATTCTTGAACACGAAGACTTTGCAACCTTCAAAGATCAAGGGAGTCTCCCCCGTGATAAAGGAAGGTTCAAAACGTCAGGAGAAAATTATAAAAAACCGCAATAAAATCCGAAAAACAGTGTTATTTCAATTCCCATAAACATAAAAAATCATAATACTATGACCATTATCGGAATCAGATGGATCGTTTACCAGGGTATGTTTTTTGGAAATAACGTGTGTTGCTGGAAAGAATGTGTTCAGGTTTAATGGACATGAGGCATTATGAGAATCGAGATGTAAAGTGCAGCTTAATGGCAACTGCATCCGCATCTTGTGATTTAATACTGTTGCTATTATTTTAGGACAGGCGCTTATCATCCGTAACAGCACAAGACCTGAAGGAAATTACATACTAAGCTGTTGAGTGAAAGTTTAGGGTGACTGTGAACGTTGTATCGCGCCTTGTGTAGCTGTGGGACGGGGGCCAGGGGTCAACTTGCCACACCTTGTAATTTGCCGTCGATTTTCGCGGCGGATATTATATTTATAAGATTACTTACATTATAACTATAAAAAGATGGATGGTAACTATTAAAATATTAAGAGCAGCGAAAGCCTATGGTATGGAGTGGACGGCCGAGACGAATGTCTGCAGGTTCTAATCCCAAGGGCACATACCGCCGTCTTTTCTAAAATTATATGTGTATTTTTTGTGAATTATCGCTTGCTTTAACGGTGAAGGAAAACATCGTGAGAAAACCTACATACCTGAAGTTCTCTATACGAATTTTGAGGTATGTGAAATCAACCAACCTAGCACCAGAGCAATGTGGTGGAGTAAGACCAAATCCCTCTCAATAGAGGTCCGTGCCCAGCAATGGGACAGTATATAATACAGGGCTGATATTATATTAAAATATTGCACACTGAATACATGCAATATCTTAAGAACTATCCTGGCAGCATCGTATCATGTGGTCACTTCATTCCCTACCCAGGGTGCGATCTCGTGGTGACGCTACGTACCTGCAGCCAGGCGCCCTTGACGGCGTAGGGCCGGAGCGGCGACACGAAGGCGCCGGTGACGGCGGGCGGCAGCAGCGTGACGGCCGCGCCGCCGCAGCGCCACGTGAAGTGACTGCCTTGGAGCACGCGACCGCTGTCACAACAACCAGAGATTACATATACGAGTAGTTCCAAACATTAGCTGGGTGAATATTTGAACATGTGCGTATTACGCGGGTCTAAGTGAATAACTACCTAGACAAATATTTTTAATGTTTTTTTTATTTTTCCTAAAGCTTGGTTCCTGGGTATATGTGCATGTGCAAAACATATCCGTATTATAATAAATAGAAAATCTATCCTCAATAACATGCCTTAAATCTAATTACCATCCGTGTCACAATTTCCAAATTTTAGCAATCCATGTACGAAAAGTAGTAAAAACCTTTTGAAGATCGTATTTTTTTTTAAACTATTCAGACAGTAGAATACATACGAGCGAAGCGAAGAATACGTATTTTATACAAGCACACCAAAGTTACCCACTGCACCTGATGGTAAGTGGAGTGGGGTCCGATGGAATGTTGACTGACGAGGGACAGTCACAATTATGCTGGCCTGTTATAACCAGATATACACAGGCTAATCTCGGAACGCGACACTTGCGTGGACCACTATGACGGTGGTTGCTACTTAGGCAGATATAAAATATATCCTACCACCAAATTAGCATGCTTGCTGCGGTGGTGTAATTGTATTGCGTGGGGGCACAACATTGGGTCTTCTGCTCAGTATCAGCCTGGAGTATGGAATTTATGTCCGTTATGCCGATAGGTTCCTTATGAAATCCAATGAGTGACTTAGTGAACCACTTGTGTGGTTAGGATTAAATTTGTGTCTCATACTGCTATAAATTCGCTATGTGAGTAAGCAATAAAGACGTGATTATTCTATATTAGTCTGACAATACTTTTGCACTCATTAGTCGCCTCTTAGGGGTTCCGTGGCGGAATTCTCCAGACGCTCCTAATCCACAGGGCGGATGTTACTCCTGAGAACTCTCGTCTTCTAGTATACTATATTTCAAGTACTCACTCGACAGCGAGCGGCAGCAGGCTAGCGCCCTCCGCGTTGATCATGATGTGCACTCCGTCCAGGTACTCCACGCAGTCTTCCCGCCACGTGCCCTGGACACACGTGGAGATTTACATTTTAGCGGAAAATAAACTTTTATTATACAGATGTTGGGGTTGTTATTGATGTCTAATGGAGCGGAGATAGCTAAGCCTGTCTTCGAATTTTATATTGGCTACTTTCTATTGCTGAAATGGAAGTGGGCTGGACACATAGCACTTATATAAGATTAGAAGAGGTCCAGAAAGGTAACAGCTTGGAAAGGGCTGTCAGGCTAAAGGTAACGCAGAGCTTGTGGTTGATAAGAGGATGATCAAAAAAAGGTGGGTCCCAAATGGCTCCGAAAAGCAGACTCGAGAGACGACTGGATTACTTTAGAGGAAGCCTTCACCTGCAAAAGTTTTCTTGAAAATACAAAATAAAGAAAAAAACTGTATGTAACCAATATATACTATATTGGTATATATTGGTTAGTACTTAGGAAATGCTCGCGGTTTCGCTCGCGTTTAAAGCCTTTCCCGCTACAAAATTCTCTAAATTACTGTCAAAATTCTCAGCGTCATCTGTTTCAAAACTTTATACTTTTGCCACAGGACAATATATAACCAGGAAAAGGTAGCATAAGTCCATCCGTGTCTTAAATACCATCTGATTCTCTTAAGCGGTTTTTAAGTTTACTTCTAACAAACATTTTGGACTTATAATATTAGCAAGAAGGAAGATAAGATGACGTACTTGCACAGAAGTCTGTATGTTGGGGAGAGCTCTCTCGATGCTGGACATCTCGAAGCTGTCCGTCGACATGTGTCCTTCAGGACCAGTCCTGTCGGTGCTGAGCGTGCTGAGGCCCCTCTGCAGCGTGTCCTTGATCTGCTGCTCCACCCCAGGAGTCAGGGTGGACGGCGACGGCGCCGGCGACTGCTCTTGGGACTGTGGACACACTCTTGTTATTGCTTGTATGATTAGCCTGATTCTTTATTAGGGTTTTGGCAATTAAATGCAATGAATATATGGTGATATGGTGAAATATGACACAATCAAAGCAATATTTTAATTTAACTATAGGTCAGGGCCAGATTTATGTATTTATTTATTTAGTAAAATTAAGCCGTAAAACAGATTACAATCAAAATTAAGGCAAATTATAAAATATACAAGCATAAAAACTAGATTGTATTCCTAAACATTGCGCCCTTATACTAGTTAATTACTTAAAGTGCGGACCAAAGATAAATTAAGACTATTGAGTACAGATTAGGTGTTCTACAGAAGTTCCCGTGTACATGGAGACACTGGGTATAGTTTAATACAGGGCCGGGATCACCTCAGCCCAGGGCCGCCAGCGCAGCGCGCAGGACACGCCAGCGAGGGTGGCGCCGCCCGCGCGCGCGCCGCGCACGCCCCGCGCCGAGCGCCGCCGCTCCATGCGCGTCACCAGCCACCACCCGCCACACCTAGATAACACTGACTTTTAATTCTTGAACGAGGAACATAACCTATTTCAACGGATAGTAGTCAGCAAATATTATTTTTATTCACAACTAGCTTTTGCCCGCGGCTCCGCCCGCGTTATAAATATTTTCGGGCTAAAGTTTTCCGTTATAAAAGTCACGAAAGTAACGGAAGCTCTCAACACTAATAAATTTTTCCCGTTTTTGCAACATGTTTCATTACTGCTCGGCTCCTATTGGTCATAGCGTGATGATATATAGCCTATAGAATTTTCTTTGCTATAAACCTCACGGACCCCGAGACCTTTCCAATGAATGCAAAACCGTGGAAATCGGTTCGTGCGTTCTGGAGTTATAGCGTCAGAAAGGAAAACCCGACTTATTTTTATATTATAGATAACTATAATTCCTTAACTAGAATATAAAATAACATATATTTTTCTCAATATTATGTTATATTTATGGTCAGGTTCATCATAATCCATTTAGAAATTATAAATTATAATAATATTTAACAAGAATCTATGAACCCGTCAATTTCACAGTTAAAAGTCTGAAGTGCAAGGTAATAGAGTACTCACTTGGCATCCTCTCCAATGAGTTTGAGCACATCGAAACCAGAGCCTCTTTGCGCCGCTCGCAACTCCCTCCCTGTGCAACCTACCATCTACAAGCAAATGTAACATATTAAAAAAAAAATCATAAAACCCTAAGCTTGACAAAATACTACTATATTACTTTTAATAAATATTAATTGTATGCAGCCTGATGATAATCATCACGACTGCACAAATGCAAAAAGATGACAAATAAAAGAAAAAAAAACAGATATTATTTGATACTTATTTTCGCCTTACGCCACTGACAATAATAACTGAATACAGTTGAAATGGCTGTTACGAGGATGTTTAATGGTCCACAGAATATTAAAAAACAATACCTGTAGAAAGTTAACAGTGCCGTGCGGCGTGTTCTGGACGAGAAGCTGCGGATCCTGCGCCACTAGCAGGTGTCGAACGCGGGACTCCGCGCCCGTGCGGCCGTCCAGGCTCCTGTGCCACGATATGTGGTCGCCGGGACAGAACTTATTACCTGGAACATAGTTAAGTGAAGACCAGGCTGAAGGTTTATGGACTAGGTTTAAGAACTGAAAGCCGACCGTTCAGAGATGCTTGTATCTTGGTCGGTCGGCACTTTCTATAGGTTTCATTTCGCTTAACATCAGGTGCAGTGAAGCCACTTTGCTGAGCTTTTATAAAAAAAAGGTAGGTAATTTTTTCTGGGGTAATGGACTGTCTTAGTGGCTTAAATGTTTTATGGTACGATTCCAGTGCTGAGGCCCTGGGTTCGATCCTTGGGTCGGACCGTGATATTAGGTTTTTCTACTCAGTATCAGCCTACTCTGGAATTTGTGTCTAATATCGCTCTGTATCACATCACAGAACGGAATACACAAGGTGGAAAGTGGGTGAGTGACTGAGTTAACAGACTAATAGTTGAAAGCTTTGTTTTCGAATTTTCTAGGATCAAAATATAGAATGAGGCTTGATTAGTAATTCCTTCCTCATCCAATTTGATGTCTTCATCAAACATCCACATGGTAATTGGAGTAGGACTACGAGATATGATTACGCGCCAGTCGACACAATTATATCCGCCTGTTTTTATAAATTAGTATTCCAACAAATCTCACCAGTAGTAAAGACATATCTAGCCAGGGCCTGAAGCAGTGCAGCAGGCCACAGTGGCGGCTGTGTGGTGCCCTCAGCACATAGACGGAACGTCAGCTCGATGCCGAAGCCTGACGGCGGTGCGTCCAGGGTGGCGTCTGGCGGCGGATGCACGCGCCCGTCGCCATGCAGGTCCGAGAGGCCGAAACTATAGCATATATGCCGATAGTTATTAAACAATCACATTGAATCCTCAATAACAACAGCATGGACTAAGACCTAAACCTTCTCAGGAGTAGAGGAGGCCTATGACCAGCAATGGGCTAGATAATACAAGACTGGTATTCATTAATATTGGTGTCTTCACATTGTTCTCAAAGTAAAGCGATCGAAATGTGTAATTGTTACTTGGGGCCCACCCTTGTAAAATTTTCCTGGTAGCATATATTTTAATCCTGGACAATGTCTATTGTTGTGTGAAATTTTATCCAAACACTAGCTTTTGCCCGCGGCTCCGCCCGCATTATAAAGTTTTTCGGGCTAAAGTTTCCTGTTATAAAAGTCACGCTATATATTTTCCCGGGAGCCTATGTCCTTCCCAGGGTCTCAAAATGGCTCCATACCAAATTTCATCTTAATACGTTGGGTAATTTTGAGGTTAACACGTTCAGGCAGACAGATGCAGCGGGGGACTTTGTTTTATAATATATTTTTGTAGAACTTTTTAAGAGGAACAATCCCGTCATACATCATTGTTGCATAACTTTAACCGTTTACGCAGCGCACGCAACGGAAGCTCTCAAAACTAATTAATTTTCCCCGTTTTTGCAACGTGTTTCATTACTGCTCCGCTCCTATTGGTCATAGCGTGATGATATATAGTCTATAGCATTCGAGGAATAAAGGGCTATCCAACACAAAAATAATTTTTCAATTCGAACCGGTAGTTCCTGAGATTAGCCATTACTGCTCCGCTCCTTTTGGGTATAGCGTGATGATATATAGCCTATAGCACTCCACGAACAAAGGGCTATCCAACACAAAAAGAATTTTCCATTTTGACCCGGTAGTTCCTGAGATTAGCGCGTTCAAACAAACAAACATACAAACAAACTCTTCAGCTTTATATAATAGTATAGATGTTGACAATTGTGTTTCTTTTAAAAATCATCATAACATCTTCTTACAAGATGTGAGTATTGTAATCAAATTTCATTCTAATTGGGTAATTTTGGCTAAATGTTTCTTATGTATTGTAACTGTACCTGATGTAGTGCCAGTGTGGAGGTATGTGCTCCTCAGGCTTCCCTGGATTCCAATACATGCTGATGTAGTCCAATGGATCATGGCCTCCTAGCCTAAGAATAAAAGATATTGTTTCCAGCCATTAATATTTTACTAGTTAGATAAAAATATGTTAAGCCATCCCATAAGGATACACGGGGGCTATAGATTGCAATTAGCAATGTTTTACAATCAGTTTCATACGTTCTGGGTACTTATTTAAATTGAATTGCATATCAGTACCACATTTGTATACAAATTAATCATGAGAAAGACATGTTTTTGAAAGCATTCCTGTTCTCACATAATATCAAAACTAAACAAAATACTATACAAAGAAATCTATATAAGTAATATACAGTACCAATACTTGAGCCTTGTCGTCACCTGCAGAGGGTTGGGCTGGTCCACATACACTCTGGAGCAGGCATCACAGAGTGCTTTCAGACCTGCAGGCATCAGCCTGTCTGTACCAAATAAATATACGATTAGATTAGCTATTAATGACAATAATATTATAAACACTTTGTAGTACAGTTCTACTATATTGAGTTTAATATTTAATATAATTTACAACTACTCCATCTTAAGACATATTAATAAAGAAAATGACAATAACTTATCCAAGAATTCTTTAACTCCTCACCTGCATGTACCATTTCCTCCCTGCCAGTACCATCCTCAGAATTGCCCGTAGGAACACCCGAAGGTTGCAAAGGCTGCGCAGACGCAACGAACGATAGGGCGCTGTTACGAACCACGCCGCCGGGGGGCGGAGCACCCGTACCGCTCGCGCCGGACATTATAAACTCATTTTATAGTTATTTAATAAGTTTTTTGCAGTATTTTACCTTGCCGAAGATAATTACCACGACTCAAAAACAAGTTCTTGTTTAAATTTTTTTATCTATGGTACCTATATTGTCATCAGGATCTTAATTGACATATCTAATTCTAAGAGAGATAGCTCTATATGTTTCTGAAGATATAAACAAGATAGATATATTTAATGCTATAATTCTTCACAAGGGTGATTTGGAATTTATTATTATATTTCTGAACGAATACTGATTATATGTAATTTTTTATGACCAAAAAATGTATTTAGCACATTAATCATATTACTAGGTATTATAACAGATATTATTTTAAAAATGAATTTATAAAAATAGTTTATATCTAACAGATGTAAACAAATAAAATTATATTCCTTCTTAAATGTCAAAGTGTATATTGAAATTTCAGAACGGAAAGAGATCTGTAAATACCGCAGTTTATTTATTTTCACATAAATTATTCACATTCTTATTTCACACTATTTATAAACACAAACAAACCACACGGATGCTATAAATACTTTCGATCGAAGTGTCAAGTGCATTATAAATTGGTGTTCGACTGCATGACCGTATACATTTTTTAAAATGAGATATCTATTTTTAACAACAATTTTTAGCGTTGTTTTCGCATATGAAAAGGATATGACATTCACAGTACAAGCGGGAAAGATGGATTGTTTCTACCAGAAGGTTTTGCCAAACGAAGTAATCGACATAGAGTACCAGGTGAGCCAATAATTATTGATTCAAATAATCATTATAATAACCTCAAAAACATTTATTTTTTGGCGTTATTTCTGAAAATACACAGTCCTCGTCCTCTTATAATTACCTTGAAACAAAGAATATATATTTGCTATAGTTTATTAAGGATTAAAAAATATATATGTTACTAGTTTTGTTAAATAATTTTTATATAATTTATCTTATATAAAAAAATGTAGTTGGTTTAAACCAGTTTCACTTAGGACTTTGCGCTGTGAAGATTAACCTCTGGTGATTTTTTCCTGATTCACAAAATATTAAAGATCCTCTAAGTATCCTGCTTAGTAAAGGTTTTAAAATATAATTTAGCTTTCTAGCTAATGTAGCAAAAATACTATTATAAACTTAACAAATCTTCCAACAATTTTGACCTGCAATTATCTCACTCCAGTGTGATGTTGGTAGTACTTGTATGTCTTGGATTTATTAGCCTCAGTGTGAGCCTTGGGAGTGGCAAACCCTCGCCATTCAACAGCTCTGGTGTTTCCAAAATGCCTAAAAAAAATAAACCATTCAGCAAACAGTTGAAGAGGCCTTCTAAATATGTTCATTTGAGCCTTGCATTAGTTAGGACCACCATTTGTAGCTTGCTCACATGCCTGCCTCCCTGAGATTATTTTTCATGAAAATGTTTTCATTTAAGTAACACTGCAAGAGAAAAACTTTTTCTTTTATAGGTACTACCTTTAAGTACTGTTTTATTGGAGTACACCTACTATGTTTTTATGCACCACCTCAGGTTGACTGGTAGAGAATGCCTCTGCCATTAAGTTCACCTATAAATGATTTGTATGAAGTGCAATAAAATAAAAAAAATAAGACAGTGTTGTATAAACTAAGCCTGTCATTAAACCTTACTATTATCATACTCATAAAATATTATCATAATGACTTCCAAACATGCAAAAGCCATAAAAGTATGTTACAAGGTCCTTCTTATCGTAAAAAAGACATTCAAACATGGTGTCAATTGTTTCAGTAATGGTTTTATTAGGTAGGTAAAACTTAGTTCTTATGAAAGATTATTTTAACATTGTGTAAATAAATGTAAACCATATACTTGTCTTCTTGTAAATAAATGTAAATAAATGTAAACCATATACTTGTCTTCTTGATGACAACACTTTGCCTTTAGTAATTCTAATCATATATGTAAAATGAAAAAGTCTCAATAGGTCTCCATACCAAATGTCATCGCAATCTGTTGGATAGTTTGGGGTTTTACACATTTACACAGACAGACATTCTTCGAGCTTTTTAAGAGGAACAATTACGGCATACATGATTATTCTGTAACTAACCATTTATGTAGTGCAAATGGGAGCTCTTGGAAAGATTATGTTTTTCCCGATTTTAGAACATTTTTCATTGATGTTTTGCACCAATTGGTTATAGCGTATGGTATACAGCCTGTAGCCTTCCTTGAAAAATGTAGTATTCAACACAAAAATATTTTTCCAATTCGAACCAATAATTCCTGAGATTAGCGCGTTCAAACTTACTCTTCAGCTTAATATAATTGTATGAACTTAAACTGATTGTCAGGTAATAGACGCGTCGCACGGCGAGCTGGACATATCGTTCCAGCTGGCGGACCCTGTGGGCCGCGTGATCGTGGCCGACTACAAGAAGCCCGAGAACTCTCACCAGCACACCGCCGCGCTCAACGGCGACTACCGGTTCTGTTTCGACAACAGTTTCAGCACGTTCAGTCAGAAAACTGTGAGTTATAGCTGTTATGTACTACATACTGTTATATAACCAATAGCATTATAATGTTTCGGTGGCGTAGTTGTGATGCGTACGCGGTACGAGTCTTGGGTTCGAATCTCATGGGCCAAAAAGTACATGTTTATAACTAGGATTTTCCAACTTTGCCTTGACACAGTTGCAGCCCAGAGGCGGGTGGTTGACGGTGTGACACCCCAGTGCCTCACAAAGCACGAAAATCCTTTGGTCCTGTGCCATGATAGAAAGACCTGAGCTAAAAGTATCAAATGTCAGTGACATTCCAATGAGTCACTTAATTGACATCCTGATTAATAAGAAATAGCTAAAATGAATAAAATAAATAACAAAAATATGTGTAATGTTTCAGGTGTTTTTTGACTTGTTAATAGACACAGAGGAGGTGGAAGACAAAGACTATGACGAGGACAAGGAGTTAGAGTTAGGTAAGAACTAGATTTTGCAACCCAGTGTACCACTGAAAACCACCCCTTCATCATCATTACCATCGTCAACCTTTACCAATTCATTGCTGGACTTACGGTTACTGCAATATTTGCCAATTTTTCTACCTAACAACCCTCTTGGAAGATTGGAGATATACCAAACAAATGATTTTAAACAACCTATATATGGGACATCCTTACTTCTTATATGAATATCTCACGATGTAGGCTGTGCCTAGTGTGAGGACCACTAGTTATGTACTTTTAATGTCAATAATATCGTTTAATTAATAATAATACATGTAGACATTATGACAGTAACGATGGTGCTGTATTCTAAGATGTTTTTATTACATAGATACGTTGTCCGAGCTCAATACTGGCAAGACGAAAGTAAGGTAATTGCCCGACATTCATTTAGTCAACCTCCGACCACTGTCGCCGCTAGTCGGCTTACTAACTTTTGTATTTTTATAAATAAAATGCCTTCCTGTGTTTTAGACGATGTACACATTATACTCCAACTGTGAATGAAAAAAACGTTTCATTTCATACGTTAGTAATAGGTATACACTATTTTTTAAGTAATAAATGCATTTTATTCGACTGTCATGGCGACGGGGCGGTCGACGCTCGGGCTCATTCGGGTATACTCGGGCACACTCGGGCCGTATCAATGCGAACCGCTAGGGCTGTGACTATAGTAAATATTGCGCTGTTTTTATGTGCAATTTTGTTAGTGTACGACGCGTCTATTTGTAAAACGTCATTGGCTGTATTAGTCATTTTTGAAAAATTAAATCTAAGTATCGAACCCAGGAGTAGGAGGCGACAGTATAATAATTTAAAAAAAAACTTGACACTATAATTAACTGGGACCCTCACTGCCATTTATTCAAGGTAACGCAGCGGAGACGTACATGATGCGCGTGCGCGACATATCGGAGTCGGTGAACCGCGTGCGCGACAACGTGTCGGCCGCCAAGCGCCTGCAGGAGCTGCACTCGGCGCACGAGGCGCGCGACCGCAACCTCGCCGAGGACATGTGCGACAGGTGAGCGTGTTGAAACTGTATAGTAGCAAACAGCATAAACCAAACAATAACAACCAATGTGAGCTAGTACCAGTACAGTGAAATTGTTGTGCCTTGTGATGGTTTAAAGTGCGTGAAAGTTTTAGTTAGCGAGAAAAAGGTAAATTCACTAAGTTATAATGAGAAACAACAGCTCATAAGCGGTACGAAACAAGTTATTAAGTTGTTAATAACCATAAAAGATATTTTAATAGCATAACTGCCAGCAGTATGCCGCTTTCAAAATTAAGAAATTATATACTTCTCTTTGTTCATTGTCTAGTCTTTACTGTTCTCTATAAATCCACTAATCGTTTTACAAGCTTAAGTTATTTCTTTCATAATCCATCAGAGGGGAACAGCCAGGGCTATCTTAGTGCAACAACATAACCCGGACCCAAAGAGTTCTAAGATGTAGAGTGGACATTGGGAAGATTTTCATACAAACATTTTGGGCTTATGTGATGGTTATTCTACTGTGAAATAGCAAAACATTAATGTAAAATACTTCATATTTTTTCCAAACCATGATTTGTGCGTTTTTAATGCGAATATAATTTTTGTATTAATATCTAAGGACGCTGTGATATTTTGTCATACGGATTTTTCAAATATTACTAAATATTAATTATTTAATAATTACCAATCGGTAATAACTTTGGAGCAAAAATTTGGCCACACGTATTTGGGATGCTTTTTGTGGGACATTAAATCTGTTAGTAGGTCTCTCATATGTGAGGGTCCGCCTGGGTAGATACCACCACAATGTCTACTCCTAGCACCAAGCAGCGGTCTGTAGTCACTGTTGTGTTCCGGTTTGAAGGACATTGTAGCCAGTGTAACTACTGGACATAATGAGACTCAACATCTCACGTCTCAAGATTGCGAGCGCAGTGGAATACCAAACAATACTTTGTAATCCAAGGTGTTGGATGGTGTTTCTACTGTTTATGGGCGGTCATATCGCTTACCATCAGGCGAACGGCAAGCTCGTCTCGTCATTTAAAGCAATAAAAAAAATGTCATAAAAGAATGTGGGGCAATTTGTAATTTTTATGTAAAGCGAAGTTACTGTAAAGAATCAATTTGCAATTGTTATATAAAGCGAAGTAAATGTAAACCACCGAATATTTAATTATTTCCAGGGTAATGACGTGGTCGCTGGCTCATATGGTGGTCATGATGATCGTCGGTGTAATACAGGTAACAATCCTAATTATATCACTCTACCAGATGTAAATCCTGGCTTAGAGGTTTTTTTTTAATGAGTTAACTAATATCTGGAAGCGGTGATAGCTTAGTTGGATGTGGAACAAACTGCCGAGACGAATGTCCGCAGGTTCAAAACCTAAGGACAAACACCTCACCTAAAATGATGTGTGTATTCTTTGTGAACTATCGCTTGCTTTAACAGTGAGAGAAAACATGAGGAAACCTACATACCTGAAAAGTTCTCTATAAGAGTTTCGAGGGTGTGTGAAGTCTGCCAATCCGCACTAGGTCACTGTGATGGACTAGGGTCTAATTCCACTCAGTAGGAGAGGAGGCCCGTGTCCAGCAGTGGGACAGTATATAATACAGGGTTGATATTATTTATTATTATTATTAACTAATTTCTAATTTAGTTATATAAATAATTGTTAGTTGTGTGTTCACAAATGGGTGGTGGAAGGAGACGAATCAAGGGCGTTAAATAACTTAATAGAGCGACAAACACAAGTTTAGTATAAAGTACGTTACTCAATGCTCTCCCTATAGCAAATAACCTTGAATAATCGTACCATACCTTTACGGCACACAATTATGAGCGTAAATATGCTAAAATTTACGAATTGTTTTAAAAAATCAATGTTAGGTCTTTTTAAAAATGTATACTATCAAAATGTTTCTTATTAAATTGTCTATTTAAAAGTGTTTGTTTAAAATCAATAATATATGTATGTACTTTAGGAGGAAATTCATGGAATCAACAATTTTAGTATATTTTCATTACGAAATTAATAAAACAATTAATTTAAAAAAATTAACTACCAAATTATAGATATCATATTGTAAAAATATTATGTTTAATTTTCTAAATATACGGCGAATACGCCATTTTCCTAGGGGCACCGCAATTACTGGACGACTGCTGTTCGGGGTCACAATATATATTTACCTACTACGCTAGGAGTGAGTGACTCGCAACTATTCACTTTGATTGAGTTCACTTACCTTAGAATAATTTTCATTATTAATATAACAGCATATAATACTGACTACAATGACTTACAATTTGTTTCCAGGTCCTATTTGTAAAAAGTTTGTTCCAAGACCACCGCGTCACTGGGTTCAAGAGGTTTGTGCCGAATTTCTCGTCTGATTAACGCCAAATCCCAGCCAAGTTACTGCAGGGCTGTACTACGTCATTAAGTTAGGGGTCGCGCGTGGGTCGTGACCCACAGTCGAATATTCCTATTATTGTTACCGCGTGATATTGTTAAGTATAGTTTACTGCAATTAATTTGGTGTCGGCAGTTTTGGTTTACATATAAATGTGTGTACAGAATAACTCATATGGAAAAAGGAAAGCTACGAATAAAGACGAGGGAATAACGATTTCCGTTCTCGAATAATGTGCTCCTGCTTTTGCAATGAACACATTACCGATACCCAATGGTATAATGAAATATTTCGGAATTACCAAAATTGCCCAGGCGCCGAATTAATTGCGATTAAAATTTTTTGATTTCATCCAGTGGGGGTCGTGGGACCCATCGACTTTTATTGTAACTACAGGGTTGACGTAATCTAAATTCAATGACCTTAGATTAATAGTTTTGACGGTTCATCACTATCATATTAATATATGAATTGTAAAAATATATAATGTATAGAATAGTAGAGTCCGTTGACGGCGCACGCCATATTTTTTTTTTTTACTTTATATAAATATATATGCCAAAATGGATTTCGATGAACATTTCAATCAATTTTGATACGTAATACTCCAGTGTAAATGAGCAATAAGAATTTATTTAAGATTTTCGAAATGTCGGCTAACACTCGCTGGTAAAGCATTTGTTAACTTCAGCTCCGTGCATTGCTTTCCCATAGTAAGTCCTACTGCACCCTTTTCAGGATCTAAATACCCAAGACGTGGTCTATCTGTGGATCAAACTTTCGTCTAAATCCATCCAATAACTTATAAGTTAACTTCTAACAAACATTCATAGAGACATCTACTCGAAGTTCAAAATATTTGGAGATAAACAACTAAGGAAATAATGGTATAATATCAACTACAGAGGCAGTAGCGTAGCTAGACATACAGGGGCCCTATATCTAAATTTGTTAGGCGCTCTTCAGGGCAGTGCGAACTTTAGGGTGCTTGCTTAGTTTAATGCAAGTATGAGCCAAGAGGGGCCCCAAAGCTCGGGGGCACTGTACCACTGTGCGATGATGATGATGATGATGATTCAACGGTAGCTACACTCCTGTACAGAGGCCTTATTCTCTTTGCCATACGATATATTGACAGCGCGTAACAAAGACGTAACGCACCATTTAAGACAATAGAAATTGGTATACAGAATGCCATCCAACGCTAATTATATAAAGATAACGTTACACAGCGATGTTAGGAGTTAACATTGTCATAGAGAATAGGGCCCCTATTAATGATTCATTCGTATCGAGTTTTTAATTCGACGAAGTAGCATTATTTTCACAAATGTTGCCAATTAACCCTTAATGATGTTCTGCCGATAAAATGGAAAAAACATTAAAAGAAAAGGTAATGACATTGGAGTTATTATTACATTAAAAACTCCAATTTTTTTTATAATTTATCTATGTATAATTAGTTCAAACCTTCAAGTCTCATTGTTTCGTTCCATAGAACCAGTTTATTTTCGCTGCATCAATGTATATGGAATACTTAATTTAATAAACTAGTGAATGTAGATATTATGTTATCAACATTTGCCTCATATTAAAATTTCTATATCCCTGGCAGTACTTCATCTCTCAAATTACTTGTCGAATTAAAAACTCTATTTTAGTGACTTTTCCAGAACCTTGAGATATGTTCGAGCCAGTGACAATTTATATGTTATTTATGTGACGACCCGCGCGGGTGTTACCGCCCCTAGGGACCCTGTGTCAATCAATATAAGTTTTGTAATAAATTCTTGTGTCGAGTTCATTCAAATACACCATTAGCCGTCTTGAAGTTAAACACGATACTCAGTCTCCATTTGTCATCATTTACTAGTCCCTAGATTTAATGCTATTCGTGTTTAACTTTAAGTCGGCCAGTATGGGCTGACAATATTTTGTAAGGTTGAGTTTTTCTAAGGAAGATGTGAAGGTTTATCGTAATGTTAAGGATATAGGCCAAAGTGTAGCATTTATTGTTATTTATGTACAAATTCTGGAACCATGCACAATAAAAAGCAATAAATTAGTTTTTCTATATATACTTTTTTATTTATTGGTCATTTATTTTGTAACATACAATCCCTGGGCTCTTATTCTGTATGATAGTGTAAACGCGTAACGCGGCCGTGTCATGTTATCTTCGAGAAATGTGCGTGGAATGGTATTCTGTAAGCCAAATTTCTATAGTCCTAAACATGATGCGTTGTGTTACGTGCTTGTTACACACTGTCAAAATAACGTGCGGGATAGAGAATAAGGCCCCTGGCCTACTTATTCTAATCATTAGATGAGTACCCGTGATTGGTACCTTATGCCGGTGCCACACACAGACAAATATTTGAACAAAGACTTTGCCACACATTTGAACACAGTTACAGACACTGACCAAATTAAAATTTTTATGGCTTTTACTTTTAGGCTTCCATATAAGTAGTAGTTCTCCTTCAAGCAACTCGATAACTTTGAACGCCTTGATGTGTGATCAAAAAACCGATACCGAATGGCAAATAGGAAAAATATTTAAACAAACTTTGCACAAATACGCTAATACCCGCGCCACACATGAGTTCAAATAAGTGTTCAAATATTTTTCATATGTGTGGCGCCGGCATTATACAAATATTCAAGAAATCAAGTCTATGTCGGTGTTGCTAATGTTTACACTCGACTATTTTACTGCAATGTATATCAACGAGGAAACTACACGACGCGACAAGCTAGTAGCCCGCCTGGTGGTAATAGCCATGAAGGCCCATTAATAGTAACAAAATTACCGAGTACAAATAGATTTATGAAATAGCATACTACATTTTAAAAATACACAGATAAAGAAACTATTTTCTTAGCAACATTGCCCAAAAGTGTCAGATGATTGTCAAAGTTTGACAAATGTCATACGAGACAAAATAAAATGGCCACTTACAGCTTTGTTTGTTTACAATGCAATGTAGTATATTACCTAATTTATTTTTTAATAAACTAATTCCATATTACTCTACGAGTGTTAAGCATTAAATTATATAGTTAGTTTGTGTAAAAACTAGATTAAAATGTTAGCGGTACTACTTCTAAACCGCATGAGCGTCATGAGTGCTCGGCGCCGTATTTCTCGTCGGGAAAAGCCTGTAAAGGTGGATAAAATAGCGCGGAAGGCAGCTGAAGATGTCTACTGCAGGACTTGCCTTAGCACCGAGGACTTGGTGCCGTTGTTTTATGGAAAACACGACGACGAAAAACGATCGCACGATCTCAAACTTGTCACTGGATTGCAGGTACGAATATCTCATTTGGTGGTGCAGGATCCTCGTATATCTTCGAAGCTATATTATCTGGGTGTAGCTATTGCACCTGTATTTTATAAGCTTTTTTCCAAGCATTAATAAAGGCGAACATATCGCTGAATACTTTTCCTTGTCTTGCCAAGCCAATTCCTCGAACACAGACCAGAAGTTCGTCGGTTTCACGGTATAATACTGAGATCTAAGGCTATATCTAATTAGATTCTTGTAAGTAAATTATATTGCAAGTATTTTTCCAATATTTTTTTCTTTTACATAATATAAAATGCAATAATACATAATGTTTATAATACAGTGCTCAATATTATGGTTAATCACAGTGCTTTAACGAGGAACTTAAAATTAAATAGTAGTTTAAAAAAAGCCCCATTGTGACTAGAGTCAATTAATAATATTTTAAAACCCACTATAGTGGTGCACATAGGTGTGTCACATCCTGGGATCAATCTGTATATCCAGTTCCATCAGGCCAGCATAATTGTGTAGACTGACATGGGATAATCACATCTCACTGTCAACATTCTACTGGATCCCACTCCATTTACCATCAGGTGCAGTGAATCACTTTGTTGTGTCAGTATAAAAAAAAGAACTGGATACAAAATGACCCCAGTTTAAACTTTCAATAATTTCCAGATCAAGAAGAATGATAGTCTATCACAAAAGATCTGCTCCCCGTGCCTGGAGGCGATCAACCAAGCCTTGCAGTTCAGGAGGACCAGCAGGAAGACAGAGAAGGCATTGCTCAACATGATGTCTGGTGTCAAAACTAAGAAGAAGTATGTTTTGCATAATAACTGTATTTAGTTAAGAATTTTATTTTATTTATTTCACAAATAACTATTTTCCAAGTAATACAATATACAATAACCTAGTACCACCATATTTAGACCATTATATAAAACTGCAGAGGTTTTTTGTTTATTTGAATGTGATAATCGTCAAGAACTACTGGTTTGAATTTTATATATTTTATTACTATTTACTATGACATACAAGGCTGTTGTGAACTCTGTCTATAAGCATTAGTATAAGTCACCCCAATGGCATTGAGCACCTGGATGTTAATTCCTGGTTTCCTTGGTGTAATGACTATAGATACAGGCTGTACCCAGATGGTCTTGGATTTGATTTCCGGGTCAGGCTACATTGTATGGTTTTTGTTAACATAATTTGCTCAGTACTGGATGTCTTGGATGCGTTGACGTTAGATAGTTGACTAGATTTAAAAATATATTTGCAGAAACATTGTATTAGTGTATACAATGGAGTCGTGGAGCTGGTGAAGTAAAACAAAATATTTTGATTGAAATAATTAGATTAAAATAGAAATAAAGACTAAACTTCACACCCTGTTGCTAAATACCCTAAGCAAAATATCAAAACAAATATCCAAGCCTTCTGTTTACATATTATCATTCTATAAACCATTTCATACATTGTAGAGAACTTACATTAATTTCTGCTGCAACCCAGATACTCAACGAGGCTACGCAAGAGCCTCTCAAAGCGTACGAAAGTGAAGAAGACGGAGCCTGAGGATATGGACGCGTGTGATTACTCCTACAACATGTATGAGGACAGCTTCCAAGATGATGATTACAAGAATGTGCTTGTTAAAGAGGAGAAGCCTAAGATTAAACAGGTACTCCGTTTTATTATATTATTGTAGGTCGCCGTTTATTTATATATTTATCAATTTGGAGCAGAGGTTCCCAAACTATTTTTTTCTCATATACTATTATTAAAAAGAAAATCTGGTTCCAGTGGACTCCCTGCAGCTAAAATTCCATATTATTCCCCTAGAATATGCTAGTTTTTACATGCAACAGTAGCTGAACTCCTTTAAATATTATATGATTACATTGATAGGTGCAGTCAAACAAAACTTAAATCTTTACTATCAATACCAGATAATTTTCCGTGGACCTCTGCTAACGAATTGTGAACCTCCATTTTTTGGTCTCGCCAACATAGACCCCTGTCGAGTGTGGAGTGAGTGAGTCCAGTGGATCCTTGCGGGTCCACCTAGACCACCTAATTAATGATTTAGAATTTTACGATATTCAAAAATATGTAAATAAGACTAGACGGGTCGGGATTATAAAGACGATTGTCATTATATTCAGAAAACATTATTATCACTTCATTCATCTGTGATTTTGATGCAATAATTATAAAATACAATTATTATTTACAGAAGTTAACGCCAAAAAAGAAGAAAAAAATGACAATACCCAACGCCACTTCGTACAAATGCACCACATGTAACAAAGAGTTCAAGATGAAGACCACATACAAGGCTCACATCAGATTTCACACCAACTATTGTGTTTGTGAGGTAGGCGACATTGACCCATTGAAAAGGAGTGTAAGGCTATTAATTTTGAAATAAACTATCTGAGGGTTGCTTGTGACTATTTGTCTTCAAACTTGATGATGAATTACACTATTCAAACACTAGGCTTTGCTTGCGGCTTCGCCCACGTGAAGGAGTATTTCGGGATAAAAGTCCCGCTATATATTGTCCCGGGATAGAAAGTAGCCTGTAACCTTCCCAGGGTCTAAAACTATCTCCATACCAAATTTCATAAAAATCCATTCAGTAGATTTTGGCTAAAATCGATCACATACAGACAGACAGAAAAGGGGACTTTGTTTTATAATATGTATAGATGTTGATGTTGGTTATTTTTAATGCAATATAAAGTTTGATATGTCGTTTTTATTTAAAACATTTTACATTGTTGGGTCACTTTTGACCCATGTTCCATTTAAAACCCATATTTTTTTTTGTTTTCTAGTCATGTGGCAAACGCTGTCGCAACAATAACCAGCTGCAGGAACACAAGCGCGCGCGGCACGGACTCGGTCGGATACACAAGTGCGCCTACTGCGAATATTCCTCGGCCACTAAAGAAGCTCTCACTGTGAGTACTGTCCATTATTAAATAGGATTTTTTTCTCCTTTACACTATGCACTGTTTTACCAAACTAAATACCATTCCCGCTCAAATATTAACTGAAAAGAATAATTTGGTCGGCATCAAATTTTTCGTTATATCAAAAAATTATATTGGGTCATTTCTGACCCATGTCACAAAATGAGCTGAATAATTTTCTATCCGGGTCGATTTTGACCCCGTACAAATGTTAACTCATCGTTGCAGATCCACGAGCGGCGGCACACAGGCGAGCGGCCGTACGTGTGCGACCACTGCGGCGCCACCTTCCACCGCCGCTCCAACTTGGTGCAGCACATCGCTATACACCTGCCGGAGAAGAACTTCCAGGTCAGTGCCTTCCAGACGTCATAGGGTAATTGGTAGTAGACAAAAATGCAAGACTATTAAGGCGATACCTCAAGGTCCATTTTCATACATTTTGTTTCGGCTTTAATGTGGGTAACTAAACAAGTATTGGCAAGTAAAGAATTTAAATTCAATTAAAATTAAAATTTAATATGACGAAATTTTAAAGGCAGAAATATCCATGATTATTAATTATTTTTACATTTTTCTTTCAACTGCGAGAACTAATCACTAACTAGACGTGAATTTAAATTCTTTACTTGCCAATACTTGTTTAGTTACCCAGATTAAAGCCGAAACAAAATGTATGAAAATGGACCTTGAGGTATCGCCTTAAGGGTCAGATAAATTTCAGTACTTTAGATTTGTTAATCGCCTCTATATCGACTCCCCAGTGTGTTACGAATATTGTTCCATGTTTATGGTAGAGCCAAGCATTACCCAGATATTATGTCTAAAACTTTGGTAGCACTATACCATAGATAATGCGACTTAAAAGTCGTCAATCAATATTTAAGTCTGATAACAATTTGATTTCTTTGAATTTTTATTTGCTTGGCCGTTAATATGTTAAAAATGATATCGCATGTAGGCAACACCCTGTATACTATAATTCCCCGCACAGTGCGACATGTGCCCGAAGCGGCTGAAGTCGCGCAAGTTCCTGCAGATCCACAAGCACAATGCGCACACTGGCCGCCGGTACGGGTACCTGTGTCCCGTGTGTGCGCACCGGTTCGAGAAGCCGAACAAGGTGCGCGCGCACTCGCGCCGCGTGCACGGCCTGCCCGACGACCAGCAGGGGCCCATCGTGCGCGTGCAGTTGTAGCCATAGGAGCGTTGGGCCGGTGTAGCCTTGTAGCCAAGTGATGTGGACGAATTATAGACAGTTGACATGTCTGAATACAAATATGTCAATTAAGGGTTAAGTAACAGTAAATTACTTGTCAAGAGGAAAAATATGTAATTTTAGTCATAAATCGATGGCCCCCGCGCATTAAATCGTGAGGGCCGGCGCATATATGGCGGAGCGCAATGCAGAGAATTTTTTTAATGTCAAACTATTATCGACATTGTCTTCGTTGAAATAATATTCAAAATCAATAAACACAACAATTTAATGCAATTTTATTTTGTGTTAATGTATATTGAATTTTATTGCAATGAAGACAATATCGATTATAGTTTGAGAGTATATAATTCTGTGCACTGCGCTCCGACATATAAGTAGAGTTGAAAACTTCAAATCATTTTACTTAGCTAAATGAAAGTAAAACAATGCTGCATTTTGCATATTTTGGTATTAAGTAAGCATCATCTCGAGATCTGGCTTTTTGATGTGATAAAAAAATGTGCACGATTGGGCCCCCTGCTGGTGCAACAACGGATTTAAAAGAAGGTAAGGTAAAGGCACTAGTTGACGGTCAATTATGAACTTATGAATTTAATTAACAGTAAAACTTAAAAAAAGAGAAAGAAAGAAATTGAAAATTAATACGTAAAAAACCAAGATAAAATCGGACACCTAGTTTAATTTCGATTAATAAGAGGATAAATATCTGACCAAGCCGTATTAGTTCAAAATTGACTATATTTATTTGTTCATGTATCGTCACTTAAGAAACAACTTTGTTTTTATAAGCATATAGATTTAATTTTGAAAAGTACATTAAATTTTTGAAAACTTTAAATGTGATTTCTCTGGGTCTGTATGTGTACACGGGCGGCAGTATTTACTTACCCATATGTTGACGTTGAAAACGAATGAAACTTGTGTGTACTATTATTTTTGGATGTTGCTTTTCCTGTATACTGATTGCTTACGCAAACCACCAGTCAGCATTAAAAGAGTGTTTCTGCTCTCGCTTCCCTTCACTACATAGTATAAAACAAAGTCGCTTTCTCTGTCCCTTTGTATGCTTAAATCTTTAAAACTACGCAACGGATTTTGATGCGGTTTTTTTTAATAAATAGAGTGATTCAAGAAGAAGGTTTATATGTATAATAACATCCATTAAATAGTGGAGAAATACTGTTATTTTGCTATGTTATACCCGTGCGAAGCCAGAGCGGGCCGCTATGTTTTTATATACAACGTTCACAGTTTTTCTGTAGTGTATTTAGTATCAGCATTGCACCCGTGCGAAGCCGGGGCGGGTCGCTAGTACTATATAAATGGAAGTGAAATATATAGATATGTCTCAGGATGGCGAGTGCAGTGGAATACCAAACAATACTTTGTAATTAAAGGTGTTGGATGATGTTTCTACTGTTTATGGGCGGTCGTATCGCTTACCATCAGGCGAACGGCAAACTCGATTCGCCATTTAAAACAATAAAAATATATATTATAAATACAGACAAATAAATACTTATGGAAAATATTATTTGTTTAAAATATATAAATACTATCTAATATTTAGGCATTAAATTGTGTTTTTTAAATGACGAAATATTTTAGTTTTTATTTGTTACATTACGCACTAGTGGTTGACATTTTTTTTTATTATTTATGTGTTCGTCCTATTGCGAGCTTAATTAGATTCAATGAGATAAAGCAAATTAATTTCACACGGGTTATAATATAAATTGCATGTTTTTATTTTGATTTATTGAAAATTGCCAAATCCATTTTTTATGGAGAAAATCCTTTTTCACAGCATAGTCGGACGTAATATATAAATGGAAACTATTAATTGATACTAATTTTGTTGTTAAGTCAACGACTAACATAATGCCAAGCACTAGTGCCGTTACCTTATTTATCTTTTTTAATTTACAATAATAAAATATTTTCATAGCGTATCTGCTTTACAATATAAGGAGTAAAAAAGCACTGAATAATTATTTCTAAAACTAGGTTTTGCTTGCGGCTTTATTCACGTGAAATCCTTTGCCCTGAAAATTCTCTAACTCACCAGTGATCTAAAGTGCAATTTACTTAAAAAATCAGATTATAAAAACATCGTTTTTTGTATATTTATTTGTTACTTAGCTTAGCTGGAAATTTATATAATATTATAATAATAAATTATAATTCTCATATCCCATAATAATTTTTTGTCATGCCATAAATTAAAATCAGCAGCCTGTACATGTCCATTTAATCTAGAAGTCATACATTTGTGCCCCCAGTGCTCGATATGCAACAAATGCGAGAAATCCAAGAAACGTCTTCAGATCCACGTGTACAAGTGCCACCGGTCGCGGCGGCTGTACCGGTACGCGTGTCCCGCTTGCAGTGAGACGTTCGTGCGCGCCACCAACGCTCGCGTGCACCTCGCGCGTGCGCATCACATGCACGGCGACGCGCTGCCGCCCGTGCACAGGATACAGGTATTGTCCCACTGCATAAGTTAATATTGAGGGCATATTAATAGATGCAACTCAGTTTCGCTCTTAAATACGATATCGACTAAGATGCTGTCATAATAAACTCGGCATCTTAAGATCGTTGCTATTTAATAAACAAATATTAACACTATCTTATGTTACAGCATATTACTAATTTTGGCAGCTGAGTTGTATTTATAATACAGCGTCGACTCAGCTGAGAACGAGCGCTTCAACAAAAACTTAAGCTTTGTTTATTAAATAGTTCATTATATTAAATGGCTACTTGAGATCTTACTCAAACGTGAGGAGTGAGAGGTTAGGTGCACCTGATGGTAACTCAAGAGAAGCCCAATCGACAGGCAATAAATAAACATCCACAGACAGTCGATACAGTAATGCCGGCCAGCTTGATTGCTTCACAAGTTCCGCTTGAAGTAGCCACTTATGAGCAACCAGGGGCATTTAGTACAGGCTGATCCTCTCGACCTTAACGAAAGAATAAAACCTTGGGAAGCACTAGGTTTCCAAATTTTATTTTATTCCAGGTTCACATGCCCATCATGTCCGCGGAGCTGCGGCCAGGACCTCGCCTGGAGCTGCTCGGCCACGTACCGCGCAGGCCTTAACTAGTCATTACTGAAGATATGAGTTTGACAGTCTGAATATAATAATAAAGATTCTCCTGCTTTTCCGGCTCCCCCGCGGGGACTTCTGTCCCCGACTTACCCTATTTAGAACACAGAGTAAGGTTAATATATTTCAGTAATTAGATTTTGAATCCAATTATTCGTTTTCGCGCGATACGCTAGATTTGTTGTATTATGTTACGACTGTTAATGTGTCTGTTTTGTTTAAACTGTTTAATTCCCGGGTCGGAAAAAGTAAATTGGGTTTTTCTATTTATTTCAGCCCGGATTCTAGAATTTGTAGCCGATATAACGATAGGATTGCTTGGTATGGATTGATTGATTGGTAAATACATGGCGGAAATTGGGTGCGCCAGTTGCGCCTCTGCCTACCCCTTCAGAGAACAAAAGGCGTGGGTGTGTGTAAAAACCCGAATCTCATTAGAAAATGTGTTTTTTGTTCAAAATAATGTTAAATATATTTTATTTCACGGCTAACCCAACCTAACCTAACTCACCTTGGAAAATTCTCTCAGCCCCCAATATAGTTTAATGTTGCGAATTTTTTGTCTTGACTTAATATATGTCGTAGGAACATGTGTGCAGCTAGTGTCAGGGCTGTCTGGAAATCTTTAGAGGAGGCCTATTCCTAGCAGTGGACTTTATGTGGCTGATAATGAGCGCGGTAGTATTAAAAAAAAACACTGTAAATATTTTATTTATTATTTTAAAATAGGATACGCCTTATTGCTGTAGCTTTAGCAG